>NW_006788818.1:532899-545237 GCF_000442215.2 Lipotes vexillifer | reverse complement strand
GAAAAAAAAAAAAAAAAAAAAAAAAGAAGCTGTGACAGATATGTCAATGACCAAGTAAAGAGCGACATAATTGCTAAGAAAGCACACGTGCTGTCATGGGCTGTGCCTTTTCAGAGTTTGCTTGCCGAAAGCAACCTGGAAGAGGTTTCTCACCAGAACCCAACCCTGCTGGCACCCTGAGACGTCCAGCCTCCAGAACTGTGAGAAATAAATGTCTGTTATTGATAAGCCACTCAGTTATGGTACTTTGTTATAGCAGCCCCGAATGACTAAGGAGCTGAATTCCTCCCCCCACCGAGGACATTGGAAGGACACATGGAAACTTGAAAGGCATCTAAAGGGGTTTCCCCAATGGCCTCCCAAAATGAATACTTTGAAGAGATCAACCCTTACCCGAATGTGAGTGTTCTAGTCTATTTATCTTTTTTTTTTTTTTTTTTTTTTTTTTTTTTGGCGGTACGCGGGCCTCTCACTGTTGTGGCCTCTCCCGTTGCGGAGCACAGGCTCCGGACGCACAGGCTCAGCGGCCATGGCTCACGGGCCCAGCCGCTCCGCGGCATGTGGGATCCTCCCGGACCGGGGCACGAACCCTTGTCCCCTGCATCGGCAGGCAGACTCTCAACCACTGCGCCACCAGGGAAGCCCCTAGTCTATTTATCTTTAAACGACAGTCTCATTTCTGTGGTCACAACTCATAAATAATCCTGTTGGCTACCATTTAGAGAGAACTTGCTGTGTGCCACGCACAGGGCCAAGTGTTCTGTGGCTTATCTCATTTAATTCTCGGCAGCTCTAGAGGTGTGAGGTCTTTCTACTGTTATTCCGTTTTGCAGAGGTTAGGTTACGTGCCTACGCCACAGCAGGGATGCCAAGCCAGGTCTGTGTGACCCGCCCAAAAGCCACTCCTGACAACCACACTACTGCCTCTCAGAGCAGAGCCTAGAAAGTCATCACCCCAAAACACACCAGAACCCACGGCTGCTGTCTCTGTTCAGCAGTTTCCCTGTTGTGGAGGGCGATGAGTCACGTGAACTCAGGAGATTCTTGAGTCCGTCCCTGCTCTTGGTGGAGCAGAGAAGATGCAGCCCTCCATGCCTGGGCTGCCAAACGATTCCATTTTCCTCGACCCCATCCTTGACTTCAGATTAGAACAAAAACAAAAATGGATGGGGAATCCTGGGCCAACCCAGGGCATCAGAAGGCGTCAGTGGTAGAGAAACAGAAATTACTGAAGGAGTCGGAGCAGAAAGGAACTCCCCGGGGAAGCTATTAACAATTTAGTACGTGGGACTGTGGCTCCCACCTGCCAAAGAGACACTGCCTGATGGAAATAGTGTGGCTGCCTCTGAGTGAGTGAGCGAGCAGCTCTCCTGGGTTGCCTTTAGTCTGGCTCCATCTGCAAGCCCCAGGAGGAGGAAGGACCTTATCGAGAACCATAAAATAATAACCACTTGCATTTGCAAAGTACTTTTGACTTTCCGGAGCACTTCGAAATTGATGACTTCATATTATCTTGACACCATCTGGATAATGGGAAGGTCAGGTTTCATTATCTTCATTTTATAGCTAGGATGACAGATAGCTAGAGAGCCTGGGTGAGATGATTTCATAGCAAGCCAGCGAAGGAAATAGGGTTGGGACCTTCCGTCTAGTTGCCCAAATCAGAAGCCTGAGGGTCACTCTTGATCCCTCTCTCTTCCCTCCTCCAAACCCCCACCTCTAGGTAATCACCAAGTCCTGTGCATTCTTCCTAATAACCCGTGAATCCTGCCATTGTTCTTTGTTTTTACTACTGTCTGCCTAGTCTATGCATCATCATTTCTTGCTGCAATTATTGAAATAGACTCTGAAATTGAGCCCCTGCTTCCAGGCTCGCTGCCTGCAAGCAGAAACGTGGCTGCAGGATTCTCCACACGTGCGCCTCTCTCTGCCTTGCTAGCCTCTTGTACCACCTTCCCCTTCACACGCTATGTTCCAGCCAAAATAAACTCCTTATGGTTCTCCAAATAACCTGCTTCTCTCACATCTGGGTTCATCTAAGTAGTTAAGAGTGGGGCTTTGGCATCAGACTGGTTGGATTGAAAATCCCAGCTCAGCAACTCACTAGTTGCACGTCCTTGGGCAAGTTCCTTAACTTCTGTAAGTTTCATGCAGTGGGAACAGCAAAAGCACCTGCTTCATGGAACCTGGCATGTAGGCAGTGCTCAGTATGTTAGCTATTACTGTGATGATGGCGCCTCTGCCTGGAATACTCTGCTTCAGGCTGCCAAGCCCCTTTTGTCACCTAACCCACTCCTACACCCCCGCCCTGTCTCAACTGAGATGTTGCTTTCTTCCCTCCTCCCTCAGATTAATTTCTATCACATATCGTCTGCTCTCTCTTCCTCCCAGAAACATAGTCAGGTCCTGAGTTCCTAGGAAACTATTCCACCCAGATGTTGCCGGGAGGCCTGGGTCTGTCAGGAAGAGGAGGGAATGGAGCTGGAGAGAGAGGGTGACCAAGGCAGGAGACAGTTTGATTCTTTGAGACGGGAAGGACAGAGGAGGTTGTAGGTTCCTTGAGTGAAGATTTTAATGGTTAGTAAGAGCCTGGAAGTTTTCTTCTTTTTCTTTTTGGCCACACTGCGGCTTCGGGGGGATCTTAGTTCCCCAGCCAGGGATTGAGCTCAGGCCCCTGGCAGTGGAAGTGCAGAGTCCTAACCACTGGACCACCAGGGAATTCCCATGGGCCTGGAAATTTTGCAATAAGTTCAGGGTCAAGAGAGCAGAGATAGAGTCTCTTGCTCTCGAAGGGACCCCTGCCTGGGGCTTGGACAAAAGCACCTCAGAAGGAACCTGAATGGACCAAATGCCAAAGGCTTTGCCCCATGTTTCCTAGATCAGGCAGACCTCAGGCAGAAGGACTAGATGACCCCCTGGCCTGCCCTCCACTGACTGACACTGGATTTTCCCACAACCCTAGTGGATGGGGGCAGAGGTAGAGTTCATTTTATTTATTTATTTTTTAATTGTTTTTTTTTGCCTCTGAGTGTCATGGAGGAAATGCATATGCCTGTTAGAGGAACCATCATGAGGCCCAGACCAGGCATCAACAAAAGACAGATGAAAATTACCCTCTTCAGAAGAAGAAAGGTGACCTGGAGAAACTGAAGCTGCAAAATCTCTCTCCTCTTCCTTGTGCCTGGGATTAACCCCCTGTCCAGACACTGTCAAGTCTGCCCGCAATCCATGTCCTCCCTTTATTTCCTGCAACCGTAACCTGATCAGGAGGTAGGGGTATTCCCTTGATCTGGGGTAAGGGAGCCCTTTCCCTGCCTCAGGGGATGAATTGGCCTAAATGAATCATGGTAATCTGTGGTAGATTGCAAAACGGTCACAATTCTTCATTACTCTCTGCATCTATGCAGCTCTCCCCATCAAGCAATGGAATCTATTTCACCACCCATGTACCTGGCCCAGCTTGTGACTTGCTTTGCCCATAAGAATACGATGGAAATGACAGTGTGTCAGTCCGGAGTCCAGGCCACAGGAGGCCTTGCCCTCTTCCACCCAATCTCTTGGAACCCTATCACTGCCATGGAATCAAGCTTGGGCTAACCAGCTGGATGAGAGACCTAGTCACTCCATCACCCCAGTTGGCAACCAGCCAACACCAGACATGTGAGGAAGTAAGGCCATCCTAGACCAAGCAACTCCCAGCCAACCCAACAGCTGACCTCAGGCCCAGGAGGAAGCCCAGCCAAGATCAGCCAGGCCTGGCTCAGATCAGCAGAACTATTCAGTGATCCACAGACTCATAGCAATAATGAATGCTTATTTCCAGTCCCTAGGTTTTGGTGGGATCTGTTAAGCAGGAGCCAACATGATACATAACTTCCTACATCAGTGATTGGTCTGGGGATGGATATGTAACCAATGAGATGTATAGAGAAGTCTGCTTGACATCATTTTTTCCAGAATAAAAAGTAAAGCCGCATCAGAAGAAAACTGTTTGCCCAAACCCCCTGGGATGCTGGTATGATGCCTGGAGCTATAGCAGCCATCCTGCAATTACAAATCAATAAGTATAAGAATGAAAAACGAGTAGGTGAGGTTGTCAGTAGAAAGACAGAATAAGCCTGGGTATTTGGTGATGTTGTTGAACTCTAAGTATCGGCTCTGGACTTCAAGACCTTTTGTTTAAGCCACTCCTAGTCATGGTTTTTTGGTTACTTGTAGCTTAAAGCATTCCTAAAGGAGGTACCAGTGTGTGGGTAACATCCAAGAAGAATGACACAAGAATAAGTAGACATGGTTTATTGGCATGACTACAACTTTGGAGACTGGGAGGTGGAACTCTCTAAGAGTATGGGTTTGAAAACTGGGTTGGCCACATGCTAGTTATGTGATCCTGGATAAGTTTTTCAACTTCACAAAGCCTCACTTTCCTCATCTATTAAGAGGAAATGATAATAATACATATTTTATAGGATTATGAAGGAGATAAATGAGGTAATACAAACACAGAACTTGTTGCAGTGCGTGACACATTCAATAAGCTCTTTTTTTAAATTTATTTTATTTATTTATTTTTGGCTGCATTGGGTCTTAGTTGCTGTGCACGGGCTTTCTCTAGTTTCGGTGAGCAGGGTCTACTCTTCGTTGCAGTGCACAGGCTTCTCACTGCAGTGGCTTCTCTTGTTGTGGAGCACGGGCTCTAGGCACGCAGGCTTCAGTAGTTGTGGCATGCAGGCTTCAGTAGTTGTGGCTCATGGACTCTAGAGCACAGGCTCAGTAGTTGTGGCATGTGGGCTTAGTTGCTCGTGGGATCTTCCCAGACCAGGGATTGAACCCGTGTGCCCTGCGATGGCAGGCGGATTCTTAACCACTGTGCCACCAGGGATGTCCTCAATAAGCTCTTGTCTTAGCTAGTACTGTTCTTACAATAATCATGCCTAATATTAATAACAAGAACCCATGTTTGTATCAGACTTCTCAATCTTGTGAGGCAAAGTGATCCTAGATTTAGATGGATCCATCCCTGGCATTTAGCCAGTGTTGGGTACATGTGCTGAAGAGTGTGCTGGGGCCTGCCTGGAGTTCATTCCCAAGGGTCCAATTGCAGGATGTGTTTGTTTAGAGTGGGGGGTGATGAGGGGAGGGATTAGAAGGGACTTGAGGGACTTCCCTGGTGGTCCAGTGGTTAAGACTCCACACTCCCAATGTAGGGGGCATGGGTTCGATCTCTGGTCTGGGAACTAAGATCCCGCATGCTGCGCAGTGTGGCGAAAAAAAAAAAAAGACTTTGCCTTCCAATGCAAGGGATGCCATCCCTGGTCGGGGAGCTGAGATCCCGCATGCCTCTCGGTCAAAAAACCAAAACATAAACAGAAGCAATATTGTAACAAATTCAATAAAGATTTTAAAAATGGTCCACGTCAAAAAACAATCTTTAAAAGAAAAGGGGGGGTGGGGCTTGAAAGATGAGTGAGTGGCAGCAGGGAAGGAACAGTGGCTGGGAGCAGAGTACGGGACTGGCTCAGAGCTCCCCAGCTCAGTGCCTACTACCTCCGCATGAATAGAGGCCTCGGTGCTACAGGCAGAAGGCGAGGGGCCTCGGAGGCCCGGGGCCCCAGCAGCCCAGCACATCAAGCGTCGCACAGTGGGGAGAAGGGCCTTCCGCAGACTTACCCTCAAGGACAATGCCACTACCTCCCCGCCTGCCTCCACAGGATGGTGGACGTGAACGTGCTCCATCTGTCTCCTGTTTTCTTCTATCAGGCTGTCATTTTCCTTCTACAAAAAGTAGTTCTTCCCTTTCCTTTCTCTACTTTTTCTTTTCCGCTCATTCCCTTCAGCTCCCCATCCCACCACTCACCTCCTCCTGCCCCGAATTTGGATTCCCATTCCCTCCACTGGATCCCTAATGCCACCCACTCCCATCTCTCCTCCTTGTCTAACCTCAGTAATTACTCTCCAGTAGCACTGACGCTGCACTTCTCTCACCTCCACACTCCACACTTGACGGTATTAGAAATTGCTTTCGGTTGACCTCATCAGATGGGTATTTATTCCCCACCGGCAAGTCCCTGGCCTCCTTCCCCTTTCCACCCATCCCTGTCCTCCCCGCAAAGCCTGGGCAGGACTCTGAACCAGAGGAGGACACTGGGGGACTAGACTGAGTGCCGACAGTCTCAGCCCTTGTGGAGAGATCCTGCCCTCAGGGGCATCTCTCCCCCTCCTGCAAAGGGCCCTGGGGCTCAGGGCGCTGGCCTCCTGGCTGGGTCCCAGGGCCATTTTGGCGGTGAGGCAGGGTGGTGTGGTGAACAAACGCAACGTTAGGAGCCCTGGGACTAGCATTCTGTCACCAGATGTACAGAACTGTAGGACTGGGGGAAAAAAACGTAGGCATCGTCTCATCCAACCCTCCCTTCATTTACAGAAAAAGATGCTGAGGTCCAGGGGCTTCCCTGGTGGCACAGTGGTTGAGAGTCTGCCTGCCGATGCAGGGGACACAGGTTCGAGCCCTGGTCTGGGAAGATCCCACATGCCGCGGAGTGACTGCGCCTGTGAGCCACAACGACTGAGCCTGCGCGTCTGGAGCCTGTGCTCCACAACAAGAGAGGTTGCGATAGTGAGAGGCCCGCGCACCGCGATGAAGAGTGGCCCCCGCTCACCGCAACTAGAGAAAGTCCTCGCACAGAAACGAAGACCCAACACAGAAATTTATTTATTTATTTATTTATTTAAAAAGAAAAAAAAAAGATGCTGAGGTCCAGAGTGGTGAAGGGACTTACATGCAGCAAATTAGTAGCAAAGTCAAGACCAGGACCTATGTCTCCTGAATCATGTAACAATGTGCTTTCTCCCACACTGGGCAGGGTGACCTTGGGCAGCTGCATCTCCACATACCAGGCACTTTGGAAGCACTTTTATGTATATGATACGGGTTAACCCTTCACCTAACTCAGGGAAGAAGTGTCATGATCCTCAGTTTACAGACGAGGAATCCAAGGCTCAGAACAGTTCAGGAACTTGCCCAATATCATGCAGGGGCTAGATTGCAACCCAGGTCTCTCTGACTCAGAGACCCTCCTGGCCACGGCACAAAACCTCTTTGTGAAACACTAAGCACCCTGGGCCTCAGTTTCCTCACCTGTTAAATGGAGGAGTTGAACTTCATGGCCCTAAGACCCACCTGCGAGGCATCAAAAAGAACTCCAAGGAGAGGCAGGCTGTTTGCTAGTTGCCCACATTCGTGGGAGAATTTGTCTGTTTTCCCCCATTTGCTTCAAAACAGCTAGCCCCCAGGTTTACACTGAGAGGAGCCCAGGGAAGGTGCCATGGCAACCACAGCGGCTCCAGGGAGCCGAATTCGCCTGACTTGGCCAGGCTGGCAAACTGAGTGACCTGAGGCCTGCCCTACTGGAGAGGGTCAAGGCAGAGCCACGGCTAGCCCAAAGGACTTGAATCAGACCACAGGTTGTCCAGGGGAGGGGTCAGCAGCCTCCACTCTGCCCCAGAGATCCTGCCAGGGCAGAGAGCGCATGGATTTGTAGCCTGAAAATAAGGTTCTATGGCCAGATCAGTGACATATAAATTTGGGGATCTTGGGCAAATCACTTATTCTCTCTAAGCCTCAAGTTCTTTTTTCCCACCTAGCACATAGAGTATGCACAAAATAAATAGCAGCTACTATTATTAATACTAACATTCAAATTTTGAAGAGTTGGATGCCCATCAGCTAATGAACTTGAAAATGCTTTATAGAGAATTTCCTGGTGGTCCAGTGATAAGACTCTGTGCCCTCACTGCAGAGGGCCCAGGTTCACATAACTAAGATCCTGCATGACACACAGCTCGGCCAAAAAAAAAAAAAGAAAGCTTTATATAGGGCAGCACTGCACAAGTGCAAGATATTATTATTACCCAGTAAGAATATTCACACTCCCCTGGCTGTGTAGGACCCTTTATTGCATATAATAACTGAAGCAAGCACTTTCTGTATAAAAGCCACATTAGACACTATGTTTGGGGAGGAGTACAAAGACTTCTCAAAGTACCTGAATCTTTACAGGCTAGAAGGTGACATTATAAGGGAGGAGTAAGTGTTATGAGCAAGGGTCAGATGGAGGTGTTGGGAGTTGAGAGACAGAGACCATAGCTTGAGCTGGGAAAGGCTTTCCGGGGATGTAGCCAAGTAGGCAGGCCACATCCTCGCTGTACCCTGGACTGCAGACACCTCTGTTAAGCATACATCTCCTGAGTATAGTTGTTTACAGCCATTGTCTCTCTGGTTGCAAGTAACAGAAACCCACTGCAGCTAACTTAAGCCGACAAAGGAGATTTATCGTACGGGAACGGGGTGTCAGAGAATACATAGTCAGGGATGTAGACTGGCTCTGGAAAGACCCTGGGACCAAGAATAGAATCCCAGGAACTCAATCTCTGTCTCTCACCTCGCCCCATTCTTCTCTATCTACAGACCAGCTTCTCCTGCGGCTCCAGCCAAAGTGATGGGTCTGACCACCCGCAGCTCCTAAATTCTCAGGTTTAACACTCAGCCTGGAACCCAGCAAATAGGGCAACCAACCATCCCGGGACTCTCTTAGTTTTTCCATGGCAACCTCCCAATCCTGGGAAAATCGGGAGGGTTAGTCACCCTGACGATAGCTGCTCAAGACATACTGAGCTCAAAAAGGTTCTAGTGCCAGCTACAAGCAAGGGTAGTGTCTGAACCCCTATTCAGTGGTCCTGAGGGAAGAAAACCTGATTGGTCCTGCTTAAGTCAGGTGCCCCCCCCCCCCCCCAACCAATCAGCCATGACCGCAGAGTACAAATATGGCTGCCAGGGGTGAGGTCACTGGTTGCTGATCCGGATAGATCTCCCGGAGGGTGTCAGCTGTCATTTCTGTCTTCCCTCCGAATAAGGAACTCTTTAGGGAAAAGGACCGTGTCCTATTTATCTTTGTATTCCCAGAGCCTAGCACATGTCTGACAGAAACTACGTAATAGGTACAAGATTTTTCTTTACACTTAACTGTTCCTTCTACCTAGAATATTCTTCCCCGACTCCCCACGTGGCTGGGGTCTCCCCTAAAACACCAGCCCTGAGCTCCAATCTAAATTACATTCCTCCCCCACATCACTATCTTTCACGTCAGCCTCTTGCAAACAGTTATTACTTCCTGGTTTTCTTCCCAGCGCTTCTCACCACCTGAAATTATCTTCAATTTGATGGCTGGAGTTGTGTCTGTTTTCCCAACACTATCACGTGCACTCCAGAAGGGCAGACACCTTATCTCTCTGTTCATCACTGTGTCCCCGGTGCTAAGCCCCACTACATGCCCTGTTGTAGGTGCTTAAGAAATTTTTGTTGAATAAATAGATGGATAAAATGTAGAGGAGGGGGAGGTACATTCCAGGTGTGACAACAGCACCAGGTGAAACACAACAGAGAGAATTAACTGCAGGGTCTGTATCTTGAACAGGAAGCAGCTTAGTTTGGCTGGAGAGTAGGGAGCGCAAAGGGAAGCAGGCGAGGATTTGACGAGTAGGTTAGTGGGTTAGGGTCAGATCTTCACCCCAGAGTGTTCAGCTCTCAGCTGATTCACGCCCGCAGGAGAAGATTTTAGGTGAGGCTCTCCTTTTTGTAAAAGAATAAATTCTTGGTTGCTTCAGGTCACATAGGTAGCGGCAATTTCTATCAAAAGAGACGTTTTGTAATAATGTCAGACAGGAGCATTTTGTAATGATGCCAGACGTGAGCAAAGACCTTTGCGGAATGTAAAATGCTTGCAGGAGAATGTCTTCTGTGCTCTGACAACAGCCCTAGGAACCACACGAGGCTGGCTCTGGTCACCATTCTAAGACGCCTTGTGGTAGGGTGGAAAGAACAGCTGCCTGCATTGAGTTCTGAAGACCTGGGCCTTCTTTTTGCCAGCTGTGTGACCCTGGCAAGACTCTCACCCTCCTGAAGTTCATTCGTTCATTCATTCATTCACTCTGCCACTCATTCAACAGATAGTTATCATGTGTGTATCGTGATGGTTAATTTTATATGTCAACTGGGCTGGGCACAGTTAAAAGATATTTGGTCAAACTTTATTCCAGATGTTTCTCTGAGCGTGTTTTTGGATGAGATTAACATTTAAGTTGGTAGACTTTGAGTAAAGTAGATTGCCCTCCATAATGTGAGTGGGTCTCATCCAATCAGTTGAAGGACTGAATTGAACAAAAGACTAACCTCCCCTAAGCAAAAAAGGAATTCTCCAGCTTGACAGACTTCAGACTCGAACTGCTCTTCCCTGGGTCTCCAGCCTGCCAGCCCAACCCAAGGGTTTCGACTTGCCAGCCCTCATAATCACCTGAGCTAATTCCTTAAAATAACTATTTCTCTCTACATATACACATCCTATTGACTCCGTTTCTCTGAAGAAACAGCCTATTCTGTGCTTAGTTCTGAAGATAGAGCAGTGAGCAAAATGGACAGCCTGTGCCCTCACTGAGTTTACATTCTGAAGGGAAGATGAAACTAATGAGAAACAAAAGGGACTTCCCTGGTGGCACAGTGGTTAAGACTCCACACTCCAAATGCAGGGGGCCTGGGTTCAATCCCTGGTCAGGGAACTAGATCCCACATGCCTGCCACAACTAAGAGTTCACATGCCACAATTAAGGAGCCCACAAGCCGCAACTAAGGAGCCCCGCCTGCCGCAACTAGGACCTGGTGCAACCAAATATAAATAAATATTTTTTAAATGAAACACAATATTAAGCACATTAATTAGAGATGTTTACAAGTGTGTACAACCCCAGGGCATAGGTCTCCCTGCCCTGAAGTCCAGCCCAGGTGAAGAGCTGGGTAGAGCAGCCTTTAGGCAACAGCCAAGACTCATTTCATTTTCCTCTTTTGTAAAATGGAGGACAAACTATCAGTTCCGTTGTCATAGAGGATGTATAGAATGAGCTCATTTTTGTTAAAAAAAAAAAAGAGATGTGTCTAGCAGGATGGAAAGAATTGTCATCTTAACAGATGGCAGCAGGTTCCTTGGGGAGACAATTGTCTCTCTTTAAGATCACACTTTGATAAACCACTTGAGGGGGAGAGTGTGCACCCAAGGGCATTAACTCTCAGACCAGCCTGTGAGAGAGATGCATTAAGAACAACATGAGGGAGGGACTTCCCTGGTGGTGCAGTGGTTAAGAATCCACCTGCCAATGCAGGGGACACGGGTTCAAGCCCTGGTCCAGGAAGATCCCACATGTCGCGGAGCAACTAAGCCCATGCGCCACAACTCCTGAGCCTGCGCTCTAGGGCCCACATGCCTTAAGTTGTGACATGTGAACTCTTAGTTGCGCTATGCATGTGGGACCTAGTTCCCTGACCAGAACCCCTGCATTGGGAGCACAGAGTCCTAGCCACTGGACACCAGGGAAGTTCCCAACATTCGATTTTAAATGGTTGTATTCCCCGTGATTGTCATTCCTACCTTAGTAATGTTTGCAATATGTATATACCTGGCTTCTTATGAAGGGAGTGTTTCTGGAAATGGAGGAAAGGAGCTAAATTCCAGGTCTCAGTCACCATCTGGTCCTGTTGCCCCAGGAGTTACACACAAGAACAGCCAAAAGGATACAGAGCAGAGACTAAGAATTCCGGTGGAGGGCTTCCCTGGTGGCGCAGTGGTTAAGGATCCACCTGCCAATGCAGGGGACACGGGTTCAAACCCTGGTCCAGGAAGATCGCACATGCGGGGGAGCAACTAAGCCCACGAGCCACACCTACTGAGCCGGTGCACCTAGAGCCCGTGCTCCGCAACAAGAGAAGCCACTGCAATGAGAAGCCCACGCACCGCAACGAAGAATAGCCCCCGCTCGCCACAACTAGAGAAAGCCTGGGTGCAGCAACGAAGACCCAACACAGCCAAAAATAAATAAATACATTAAAAATAATAATAATAAAAAAAGAATTTCGGTGGAGTTGGCAAGGTAGGAGCCAGATGTGACTGGGCTCATGTAGGCTCCCTGGGGTAACTCAGTTCTGAGGAAGGAATTGGAATTTCCAATGGGCATGGGAGGAAGGGTTCAAGCCCACCTTATCTTCATCTTAAGACCGCAGCTGACTTCTGGGTCACCTGGATATGAAAACATAAGAAAACAAAGTGTGAAAATCTTGCCACCAAAATGCTAACAGGGGCTATATCTGGATGATGGAATGATGCCATGATCTTGTTTACTTTATAGATAAATGATGATAGATAGATAATCTTTATGCAGCTGTCTAAATCCTTTATAATAAGCAGAAAAAATCCAACAAAGCTATTTTCCTTTTCTTAGAAATCAGTACAACTCCTGCT
>NW_006788818.1:499863-532889 GCF_000442215.2 Lipotes vexillifer | reverse complement strand
TGAGGTGGCCGAGACACCAGTAGGGGACGTGGAGAGGGGCCGGGAGGACGTAGGCTGGGTGCCCTTCCTCCACTGCACTTGGAAACAAGACTCATCTTGCTCTTCAAGTGTCTGTGATAATGAACAGAGCTCCCAAGGAGCCTCGCAAGTTGCCCATCTCTCCCTTCTCTCTTTCCACAGTGAGAGTGAGAGGGACCCGACTGTGCTGCTCTCTCCAGAGGGCTGGCTCCTGGCCCTTTGCCTGCATTCCGGAAAAGGCCTCCTCTCTCTGCAGCCTCCAGTGCCCTCCTGAAGCCCCCAGCCCTTTATGCCCACTGGCCCTGCTGTCAGGGAAAGCTGCGGCCAGAGGAAGCCAGGCCTCTCCCACCTGTCTCCTGGAGACCCCACCCAGACCCCGCCCTGCTTCCTCTCGGCAGCCCAGACTCTTTCTCACCTGCTTCCACTAGCCCCCTCATCATATTATGGTCCAGGTAGAATCTGCAGAGGGGCTGGGGGTTTGAAAGGGAAACACAGGTTAGAAGAACCTAGAGTTAAAGGCCAAGGTACATTTAGTGAATGGTCCAAGTGAGAGAAATTGTTATCAAGATGGTAACAGTTGTCACCTGAGAGTCCCGTTTTCCGATCTGCCTGGCTCCCCTTCACTTTTTTTTTTTTTTAATATATTTTATTTATTTATTTCTGGCTGTGTTGGGTCTTCGTTGCTGCGCGCGGGCTTTCTCTAGTTGCGGCGAGCAGGGGCTACTCTTCATTGCGGTGTGCAGGCTTCTCATTGTGGTGGCTTCTCTTGCTGTGGAGCGGGAGCTGTAGGCGCGTGGGCACAGTAGTTGTGGCTCGCGGGCTCTAGAGTGCAGGCTCAGTAGTTGTGGCGCACGGGCTTAGCTGCTCCGTGGCATGTGGGATCTTCCCGGAGTAGGGATCGAACCCGTGTCCCCTGCATTGGCAGGTGGATTCTTAACCACTGCGCCAGTAGGGAAGCCCTCCCCTTCCCTTTAATATCACATCCAAATTGTTCCATCTCTCCTTCTGAACAACTGCAAGAACTCCAGTCTTCTTGCCAATATTTCTGTAGAGGAGGTACTTAATAATAATAACACTACCAACAACAATAAAAATAATGTCCTGTATTTGTTGGGTCCTTATTAGGTCAAACCATATGAATTTACCTCTCTTAACCATATTTGAACACAAAACAGCAATTTCATATGGTTGAATTGAAGTCTACGTGACACGCGTTATACATACGGCACAGCAGTCCCCGCTTGTCCTTGGGAGGTACGTTTCAATACCCCCAGTCGATGCTTGAAACTGAGGATAGTACCAAACCAGATATATACTATGTTTTTTCCTATATATACATACTTATGATAAAGTTTAATTTATGAATTAGGCATAGTGGGACTTCCCTGGTGGTCCAGTGGTTAAGAGTCCGCCTTCCAGTGCAGGGGACGCAGATTCAATCCCGGGTCAGGGAACTAAGATCCCACATGCCGCGGGGCAACTAAACCCGCCTGCCGCAACTACAGAGAAACCCTCGGGCCATAACTAGAGAAGCCCGCCCACCGCAATTAGAGAGAAGCCCGCAAAAAACTGCCCATGCAGCCAAAACAAACAAACAAAAAAGTAAACAAATTAGGCATAGTAAGAAATTAACAACAACAGGGACTTCCCTAGTGGTCCAGTGGTAAAGAATCCACCTTCCAATACAAGGGACGCAGGTTCAATCCCTGGTCAGGGAACTAAGATCCCACACTCTGCGGGGCAACTAAGTCCACACGCCACAACTACTGAGCTCGCACACTCAACTAGAGCACGCGTGCCGCAAACTACAGAGCCCACACGCCCTGATGCCTGCGTGCCACAACTAGAGAGAGAAAACCTGCACGCCACAACTAGAGAGAAGCCCAAGCACTGCAACTAGAGGGAAGCCAGCACACCGCATGCCTCAACAAAGATCCTGTGTGCCGCAACTAAGACCCGACGTGGCCAAAAAATATAAGGAAAATAAATTAAATAAATAAATATTTTTTAAAAAAATTAACAACATTAACGCATGTATGTGGAACCTAAAAAGGGGGTGGGGATGGTGGTGTGATGAATTGGGAGACTGGGATTGACATGTATACACTGATGTGGATAAAACTGATGACTAATAAGAACCTGCTGTATAAAATAACAAAATAAAATTCAAAAAAACAAACCAACAAAAAAAATTAACAGCAATAATAGAACAATTATAATGATATTTTGTAATAAAAATTAGGTGAATGTGGTCTATCTCTCTCGAAATATCTTATTGTACAAATTTAATGCTTTTTTTCATCTTAACTAAACACTTATGCATTGTGACCACAACTTTTGCAGTTTGAGGTGCAACAGCAAAAGTAGCACAAATTTGGGGACTTTCCCGGTGGTCCAGTGGTTAAGACTCCACGCTCCCAATGCAGGGGGGCCAGATATGATCCCTGGTCAGGGAACTAGAGCCCGCAAGCATGCCGCAACTAAAAGAGCCAGCATGCCACATGCGGCAACAAAGATCCCGCGTGCCGCAGCTAACACCCGGCTCAGCCAAATAAATAAATAAATAAATATTTTAAAAATGGTAGCAGCACGTGGGCTTCCCTGGTGGCGCAGTGGGTGAGAGTCCGCCTGCCGATGCAGGGCACATGGGTTCGTGCCCCGGTCCGGGAAGATCCCACACGCCGCGGAGCGGCTGGGCCCGTGAGCCGTGGCCGCTGAGCCTGCGCATCCGGAGCCTGTGCTCCGCAACGGGAGAGGCCACAACAGTGAGAGGCCCATGCACCGCAAAAATAAAATAAAATAAAGGTAGCACAAATTTCTTTTTCCTTCTTCACAATTTCATGGATAGAAGATTCCTTCTTGCTGTAGGTCTTAGCAACCTCAGCATACGGTTTTTTTTTCTTTCCTTAAGTTTAGAACTTTCAACTTTCACTTAAAAGAAGCACTTTATGGCTTCTCTTCAGCATATCTGAATTGCCAGCGTTACTACTCTTGAGCTTTGGGGCCATTATTAAGTAAAATAAGGTTTACTTAACACAAGCACCGGGACACCTCGACAGTCAATCTGATAACGGAAGCAGCTACCAAGTGAGTAATGGGCAGGATGCGCTGGACAAAGGGATGATTCACGGGTAGGACGTAGCCGGACCGCACGAGATTTCATCATGCAACTCAGAACAGTGCACAATTTACGACTTATGAATTGTTTATTTCTGGAATTTTCCATTTAATATTTTCAGACCATGATTGACCATGGGTAACTGAAACCTCAGAAAATGAAACCACGGTTGAGGGGGGACTGCTGCATCTCATTTAATCCCCATGACAGTCCTGTGAGGTAGGGACTGTTATTCTCGTTTAACAAAGAGTAAAATGGAGGCTCAAGGAGGTTAGTTAAATTGCTCAAGGTCACACAGCTTGTAAGGTACACCCAGGAATCAAAACCGGGCTGAAACCAAACCATAGTCACATGTCTTGTTTCCGTGTAATCAGCACAGCTGCTCTGGTTGCTTCCTGATCATTCCAGGCTGCCTCGTAATCACTTTTTCAGGCTGCTGCCACCCTCCCAATCGCCTCCACCCAGAGAGAGCCTCTGTTCTTCCCTTCATCCCGCAAGGCAACACCAGCCCCAGGCTAGTTGTGGTGCTAACATGCCTTGCTGACGGCTTGTGTAAGTCATGAGGCAATAGCAATTCAGTTAGTGAAAACTGGAAACTGATGTCCTACCAGAAAACTCAAATGAGGGGCATCTTCAGGCTTCTCAGCCATGCCCCTCTGTTCCCTCAGCCTCCCCTCCAGCCCCTGCCACGTTAGTGGGGCCTTCCCTGCTCAGATTAAGCCCTTCCGTCCCTGCCCTTTCTTTTCTGTATCCAAACTGTGCCCCACGCCCATTTCTTGGGTCCTCCAGAGAAAGAACCAGAACAGCATCTATAACCAAACAAAAGCAAACAACAGCAACGACAAGACGACCAGCCGGAAGACTCACCCTTTATCTCCTGGTGCAAAGTGTGTAGCCCTTTTGGTCCCAGCTTCTCTCTCCCCATTCATCTTGAGACTTGCTTGGCACCATGGGAGGCCAAGTAGGAATATTGTCCCAGAAAAGGTAGTCTTCAGCAGACCATGCTTTCTATTCCAGTGATCTTTGAGAACAAAAGAAAAGATCTTCAGATGCAATGGTTTTGTAGCATCTTGTCTCTCATGTTTTGTAAATACTGGAGCTTTGACCAATTTGACTTAGAGATGGAATGTAACTTTGCTTACGAAAATTGCTGTTAAACTGCTTAAGGTATCCTAATTTTCTGTGAGCACACTAAAAGCGAAAAGTAAATGTGAGCAAAACGTTAAATAAATGAAAAAATATATAAGGTAGTCTTCCACCAAGAAGAAATGAAATCTGGCAGCTTTTTTTTTTTCTCTTTGAATATACGTAACATAAAATTTACCATTTCAGGCAGCTTTTTAAAAATAGCAATTCTCCCCATCCCTGCTATGTTATGAATAAAATGGGCAAAGTCTGAGGAGAATGTGAAAGGCAGAGGGTGGGAAGGGGGCATCGTTTGGCCAGGCAAGTGGCCCCAAGTGCCCAGCCACAAGTGGTAGGCACTTTTCCCTGGTGCCCCCTGAGTTACTGCTCTGCCTGCCTGGTGGCCTCTCTGCTGGGAGTAACAGGGGATGAGACTGTGAAGGTGGGTTGAGGCCCTGCTATCGAGGCCTGAAATGCTACTTAGTTAATGACGTGTTACATTTCTAATCCATGGGGAGCCACTGAAGGTTCTTGGGCATGATCAGAACCACGCTTTACTAAGATTCATTCAGGGTGAAGTTGAAGAATAGCAGGGGAAGATTCCCAGGGTAGGGGGACTTCCCTGGTGGTCCAGTGGTTAAGACCGCACATTCCCAATGCAGGGGGCCCAGGTTTGATCCCTGGTCAGGGAACTATATCCCGCATGCTGCAACTAAAGGAGCATGCATGCCGCAATGAAGATCCTGCATGCCACAACTAAGACCTGGCGCAGCCAAATAAATATTAGGGAAAAAAAAAAAAAGATTCCCAGGGTGGGGAGATGAGTTAAGAGATAGCAAGGGGTAGCTGGGTCCAGGTTCTAATGATACAGGATAAGGAGGACCCTCCAAGGACTACACCCTCGGTGGAAGAGGAGATAAGGAAAAATCTCTCCTCTGGCACAGGAAAACAAGGAAATGTGTATGTCTTGGCCTGCGTTAGAGTAGGAAGGTGGGTATTTCCCTGGGAATTTAAAATCCAAGTGCAGGTTTGTTTGTTTGGTTTTTGGTTTTTTTGGACTCACCACACGACTTGTGGGATCTTAGTTCTCCAACGAGGGATTGAACCTGGGCCCTCGGCAGTGAAAGCGCGGAGTCCTAGTCACTAGACCACCAGGGAATTCCCCAAACTCATGTTTATAGTTTGACTTTACACTACTCACATGATCTTGGAATCACCAGCTGAAGAATTAACATAAAATGTGTCCTGGGCCCCTAAGGATACTCTGGAGGGACACTCCTTCATCCCAGGCCTGTACAGCCTGGGGGCAGTGCTAGACTTCCCCTGGAGGGTGAAGGGGTCCCTAGAGGGACTTCCAAGGAGCAGAAGGATGGCTCAAGCCTTCCGTCAGGGCCTCCTGCTAGTTTAACGGTCTCACACTGGGCACTGTCTTTGGGGATCAGACTGAAGGCTGCAGGGTCTGTACTCAGCAATCTCCCCAGCTTGAGAGGCAGAGAAGGCCTCAACCCCAGGGCCCAGGAGCCCCTCATGAAGAGTCCTGGACTTGTTCTGGAGGAGATGCCAAGGATGAGGAAATAGGCCTCTGTAGGGTCTCACTGGAAGACACACGAAAGGAGGAGTTGTAAATCACCCACGGAATATGCAACGCAAACTGAATACATGCCACCACGAGGCTATGAAATAACCGAATGACAGGGCTCGGTAGGGACGGCATCTCAGTAGAGACGTGTCTAGTCAGGGCCCCGAACAGGGCAGAGGAGATGGAGTTTCACTACTGGCTCTGCCTATTCCTGGCCATGTCTTGTCTAGTCCCTTCCCTTCCCCAAGCCTCTGCTTGTCCATCTAAGGTCTCTTCAGATGCTAAGATGCTCTGTCAAGCTGGGGGAACAGAAGGGAAGAGCAAACTCCAGAAGGACTCAGCTCTGAGGAGGGGGAAGTTAGGAGGGGTGGGAAGCCCAGCGGAGCCGAGGGCAGTGGTGGGCTGGGGCAGGTGGTAGAGAGCTTGGACTTGGGGCCTATGTTCGCATCCGCCTGAAACCCCACATCCTCACGCTCACTCAGTCCCCAACACTGGCCTGACCACACTCCTGAAACTGCCTTCTCCGTGGTTCCCAATGACCCAGGTACCAAAGCCCTCTCTGGGTCCTCATCCTCTGTCTCTTGGGAGGAGGTGACATTGTTACTTACTATGTCGGCTGGCCTAGGTCCAGACTTCCTGCTTCACACAGTCCTCTTGTGGGTACTAGGTTATTCTTCCTAAAGTGGAAAGAGAAACCCTTGTTCCCTTGCTCAAAAACCTCCAAGGATCCTTACTGTCTGCTGGTTCAAGTACCAGCTCATCTCCCAGACATGCAAGGCTCTCCGCGGCACAGCTTCCACCTCCCTTCCCAGCTTTAATTCACTGCTCCCTTGCAACAAACTGTGTCCTCCAAGCACACCTTCACCGTTCTTTCCTACTACCCTGCCTTTGCTCATCCAGTGATTCCCTCCTGGAAACTCCCTTCTCTGCTGATCAAATTACTTACCATGTCCACGCTACCGCTTCCTTGAAAATCTGTCTCAATCATTCCCAAATGTAACTGTGATAGTTAAGCTGCTGAAACAAAGACACCCTCAAATACACAGGCTTGAAGGAGCCTCCCTTGATTCCCGCCTGTTTTCTGACCCTAGTTCTCCAGTTTTCCTTTGATTCTGTGAGCTGATAACCTTCCAATACGCTGGTCCTCTGCTTAAGCTGCCCAGAATTGGTTTCTGTTGCTTGCAATCAATAATCGTGACTGTTACCCTACCTCCCTCCTAGATTGCTGTCATCAAGTGAGACGCTGTGCACACAGGTGCTTTGTGAACAGGGAAGCCCAGCAGAGATGTGATTTATCATTCCCTTCTGTGTTCCCCTATCTGTTCCCTCCCATCATCCAGCCACCTCTGATAGAAGAGAACCAGCAAAACAACTCTCAATCACATTAGCCAAAGGGAATGAAGGGCCAGAAGAGCTAGCAATGAGGCCAAAAATAGATAGAACACTCATGTTACACTTGATAATTACCTCCCTGACTATGACTTTTGCGATATATAATCCCAAACTTTTTTTTTCAGAGCAAACAGAGAGTATATAATCTCCAAAACCACTTACTGACGATTTCTGACTCCATTTAAGTGCTTTGTTTAGATGCTCTGTTATTGAGCCACCAAGAGAGAAAGTGGCCGTTTCCCCCCTTGCAGTTCCTTCTCCAGGCCATGCAGCCTGCCTTGTCCATTTAGCTGGAAGAAATCACTCCCTTCTCTAAACTCCTCTGGTGCAATTTTTTAAAATATAATTTACATACAGTTTACTAGATGTAAAATTTCCACAAATCTTGGGACTTCCCTGGTGGTCCAGTGGTTAAGACTCCACGCTCTCAGTGCAGCAGGCCCAGGTTCAATCCCTGGTCAGGGAACTAGATCCCGCATGCCGCAACTGAAGATCCTGCACACGGCAACGAAGAGCCCGCGTGCCTCAGCTAAGACCCGGGGCAGCCAAATAAATAAATAAAATAAACAATTTTTTTTTTTTAAAAAGAGATTTCCACAAATCTTAAGTGCACTGTTGGATGAATTTTTACATATTTTGCATACGCCCAGCCATCCACTACCCAGATCAAGACAGAACATTTCCAGAAAGCTCCCTCATGCCTTTCCCAGCCAGTACCCCAGTGGGAATCATGCTTCTGCTCTCCATCACCAGTTCTAGAACTTCACAAAAATAGAATCATGTGGTATGGACTCTTTTGCTCCTAGCTTCTTTCATTCAACAAGTTTTTGAGTCTCGATTTTTTTTTAATAACCTTTATCACTTTGCACATGAAAGCTTTCCTCTTTTTTTTTAAGATTTTTTTGACGTGGACCATTTTTAAAGTCTTTATTGAATTTGTTACAATAATGCTTCTGTTTTATGTTTTGGTTTTTTTGGCCATGAGGCACGTGGGATCTTAGCTCCGAGACCAGGGATCGAACCCGCACCCTCTGCACTGAAAGGCGAAGTCTTTTTTTTTTTTTTTTTTAGTATGTATATATTTTATTTTTGTCTGCGTTGGGTCTTCGTTGCTGCGTGAGGGCTTTCTCTAGTTGTGGAGAGCAGAGGCTGCACTTCGTTGCAGTGCACGGGCTTCTCATTGCAGTGGCTTCTCTTGTTGGGGAGCACGGGCTCCAGAACGCAGGATCAGTAGTTGTGGCGCACGGGCTCTGCATGTGGGATCTTCCCGGACCAGGGATCGAATCCATGTCCCCTGCATTGGCAGGTGGATTTTTAACAACTGCGCCACCAGGGAAGTCCCTGGAAGGCAAAGTCTTAACCACTGGACCACCAGGGAAGTCCCATGAAAGCTTTCTTATTTATGTTTTCTGTCCTATTCTAGACTTGGGGTGGGGGGTCCATTTCAAATGGTTCCCCACACAGGACGCTCCACAAATTAGATGCTCGATAAATAGTTCCCAAATGACCTCACCAATGAGGATCAGACCCACTTTCTCTGTCCCCTTGACCGTCTCCGTCATGATGCTGTGAGCATCTGTTGAGCACCTACGACGTACCAGGCTGAGCCCTTTATACGCATGAGCTTCACATAAGCTCTTACAACAACTCTGGATGCGGGTACAACTTGTCCGCATTTTCCACGTAAGCGCATGAGACTCAGTGATGTCATGTGACTCCCCCAGGTTCAGCTTACTAAGAAGTGACACAGCCAGGACTCAGACCCTGGTCTATCTGACCCAGAACCCAGACTGCTAACCACTAACTTGCACTGCCTCGCGGTTAGGAAGGAAGCTGACATTAATGGCATGGAGGTCCTCTGTGACAGCTCATGAACTCCTCCCATCAGTCCAGAAGTGCACATATGATTATGCCTATCTTTCCCGCAGGTGGGAAAGCTGAGGGGCAGAAACGTTGAATGACATGTTCACACAACTAGCAAGTGGCCAAGACTGGAAGCTAGAATTCCAATGGAAAGCCCTTGTTCTTTGTCTGACACCCCTGACCACCTTTCTGTAGGACAAGCTGACTGCACGAAACGCTATAGCAACAAATCTCTGTGCAGCCTGGGTGTTTGCTTTCTTGAACCAGGGTGATGTCGGGGTCAATGGCCTCTTTTAAAGTATAGCATTGGAGCCTGGTAGACTGGATTGTGCAAGGCTGCAACTAGGGTGGCCCGGTCTGTGAGCATTTAAGATGTCATCCTCAAATACTCTAAAAGAGCAGATCCAGGGCATTCTCTGGTGGTCCAGTGGTTAGGGCTCCGCACTCTCACTGCCGAGGGCTCAGGTGTGATCCCTGGTCAGGGAACTAAGATTCCACAAGCTGTGCAGCCAATAAATAAGTAAATAAATAAATAATTAAAGAGCAGATCCAAATGAAATGGCCGTGGCCTTTTCTTCATAAGTGTTGAGATCATGACATGAGCCAGGCATAGTGCCAGGCACTGGTGAACACAGCAGACCTGGTTTTTATTCTCACGGAGCCTCTGGTCTAGCAGGGGAAACAGGCATGCATAAAGAAGGCAAGGTCAGAACCCTGGGGTCTATTAACAGGGGTCCTAACTGAGCCTGGAAGCCCCAGGAGAGCTTCAGAGAGGAAATGAGGTTTAATTTTGACCTGAATGATGAACCAGGGTTAGTAGTTGAGGGGAGCAGAGCATGTGAGTGTGAGGGGAGAGTTGTGGCAGAGGGAGCAGCGTGTGAAAAGAGCCTGAAGCAGGAAGAGGAAGCTCGGGAGGGGTCTTGAGGGCAGAGACATTCACCTTGTTCACACCCAGTCTCCTAGTACCACTCCTAGCACCAGTGAGGCACTCTATAAATACCTGGTTGCCTGAATGAATGATTGAATGAATGCTTAAATGAAATTCCTACTGGCTGAAGTAGGGTGGAGGAAAGTCCAGCATGAGATGGAGCCTGAGAGGTGGGCATCAGCCAGAGCATGCAGGGTCTTGAAGGTCATGGTTAAAGGGCAAGGACTTTATATGAAGGAAATGGAGGGAAAACAACAACGATAAGGACAGCAAAGAAATGCGAGGGTTTGAAGAACGTTGAGTCGTGGCATGATCTATTTGCATTTTTTAAATGTCACTTTGGCTACTGAGGAGAGAATGGCCTGCAGAGGGGGCAGCTGGAGGTGACGGTAGTGATGTGAATGGAAGGCAGTGGAAAGATTCAGGAGAGAGTGAGGAGGCGGAATGATCAGGACTTGAGTCAAGGATGACTCACACACACACAGGCTTCTGGCTGACTCGACAGGCTGGGTGATGTGGCCATTCACCATGATAGAGGAATAGGTGGGGAAGATGCGGAGTTTTTATACATGCTGAGATTAAGATGCCCAAGAAACATCCAAACAAAAAAGGCAAGTAGGCTGTTGGATGTGTGGGCTAGAGCTCAGAGGAAAGCTACGACGACAACTCCGAGGACGGTTCACATCTAGATGGTAGTTGAAACCACGGGGAAGAATGAGATCACCCAGGGAGAGGATAAAGCAGGAGGAGGCTAGGGCCTAGAACTCAACTTTAAATGGCTACAGAGAGGAATGGAAGAAGCTGGCAGAAGAAACCAAGAGGAGAGAGGCACGTGGTAAACTGGGGTCGCACAAGTAGGAAGGAGACTCTTTCGAGAGAGACGAAGTCCTCTGAACTAAGAATGAGGATTGAAATTCAGTGGGTTTATCAATATGGATGCTATGGATGACATCAGTTGCTATAAAAATATAAGTGATGATTACTATTTTCTCATCCCTAAGGAAGGAGACTATGTTCCAGGGACAAGACTTGGGAATACTCTAATAAGGAAGGCTCTGGACACCAGGGACCTCACAGGTTAATTGCAATCCTTTCCCCTTCTGGGTCAGGCTTTTCTTGTCTTTAAGGGAAAGAAAAGCTGTCTGTGAAGAGCTTCAGACACAGGAGGAAAGAATCTTAGCAAACACAGTCTTAAAGCATCAGCCAGGACATGTGATTTAGCAAAGAAATCACCACAGTCCCATGATTCATTCATTCAACAACATATTTATTGAGCCTCTACTACTTACCTGACACATAAATCTCAACCCATTGACTATTTCTTGAGCTTCTATGCATTGCATTAATTCCATAAGTCCTTTGTCCTTTCACCAAATATGTAAACTCTCAGAGCAGAATGTTTTCTTTACCCCTTTAACTCCCACCGAACTGGGATAACCCAGCCATTCTTGGCAATTCACCAGTCTCCCAATTTCCCATGAATCCATTCGCTCTACCTAGAATGTCCTCCAACTGCATAAATCCTCCTCATTTTCAAGGCCCAGTTCAGATGTCACTTCCTCCGTGAACTTTTCCTAAATGACTCAAACTTAATCCTCCCTTATTGGGGCTCCTAAGGGCCAGAATAGCACTTGTCTTCCTGTACAGTGTTGATTTCTGTGTGAGGCTTCTGTCTCCCTGGCCCAGCTATCTCTTCTTACAACCCTCAGTACCTAGTAGAGCTGCTTAGTAAATTTGTCAAAAATCAGCTACCCCCTCCCCTGGTCAAAATAGGGCTCTGCCCCACAGAATGTGGGCTTGGGCAGAACTGACACCTCAGAAAATGCTCCTTTGGTGCCACCTCCTGGCTAGATGGGGTATGACAGAGCTTGATTTCGGGCTTTCAACTCAAATTCTTTCAGTTCATTCTTTTGTCACTTCTATGCCAGGCTCTAAGTATACTGGTGAGCAAGACAGACGCAGTTCCTGGCCTCAAAAAATTTACAATCTAGAGAAGAAGACAATCTTAGAACTAGAGTGTGGTAGGAGCTGTGATCCTGAACGTTTTGAGGCCTCAGGAAAGGGGGCTTCTTTGCCTGTCCCTCAGGCTGCCATCCGCAGAGGCCATGATTGGGTCATGGTCTAAGCAGGACATCGTCCTCTTCTGGCACTTGGGCTCTCGCTTGGGAAGCACGTCTGTGGGATGCAGGTCCTCCATATTTCACCCGCCACACACTCCCCCTCACTTTTTTTTTTTAAAAGCTTATTGATAACAACAAAGAAAAACAGTATACCACACTGCAAAACAATTCTCTTTTGGTGTCTGTCTCTAAATGGCCAGTCCTAGAATCTTTTTTTTTTTAATTTTATTTATTTTTTAAACATCTTTATTGGAGTATAATTGCTTTACAATGGTGTGTTAGTCTCTGCTTTATAACAAAGTGAATCAGCTATACATATACCTATATCCCCATATCATGTCTTATATTCTTGAAGCCCTAAGATTAGAATCACAGTGTGAGAGCAGGAAGAGGCCTTCATTCATTCATCCCATAATTACTTACTGAGCACTATTAGGTGCCAGGCATTGTGTTAAGTGCTGAGGACATAATAGGGAACAAGAAAGGACATGGTATACACTCTCATGATGTTTATATTCTCTTTGAGGAGATAGGAAACAAAGCAAGTACACAACTTTTAATATTTATTTATTTATTTTTAATAGGTGGTACACTATATGATTCAAAATACAAAAAGGTGCACAGTGAAAAGCCCCCCACTCCTGCCCCTAGCCACCTAGAGTCCTCCATAGAGGCCAGCAATGTTATCGGTTTCTTCTGTACCCATCCAGAGATAACATACGAATATACAAGCAAATATGTTCTCCCCGCCCACCCCCCAGCCTTATTATACAGATGGTGGTATTCTATACACTCTGCACTGCACCTTGGGATCTTTTTCACTTAACAATATATCTTAAGAAATCGTTCTATATCAATACATAGATTTCTATCTTTTTTACAGTTGTATAGTATTCCATTGTGTGAATATTGCATGGTTTAAAATAATGTTACATTGTGATAAATGTTATGATGAAAACAGAAAATAAGTAGGGAGCTTAATTTTAAAATAACAAGGGAGAACTGGCTTTAGATAAGGTGATCAGGAAAGGAAGCTCACACTCAGGAAATGACACAGAAGCTGAGTCCTAAAAAAATGAGAGGAAATCCACCAGGAGAACACAGGAGGAAGAACGTGCAAGCAAAACAAAGGACTGCCAAGGCAGGAATGAGCTTGGCATACTTGAGGGGTTGGAAACCACTGTGGATGAAACCAGATGAGGTGGAGGGAGCACAGAGCCAGATGGCGAGGGGCCCTGTAGGCCAGGGTAAGGAGCACAGGGGTGATTCTAAGTGCAGCAGGAAGCTGCTGGAGGGCTCAAGAGAGAAATGGGCATGCCCTGATTCATACTTGTACATTCACTTAGGCAGCTATGTGGAAGGTGGATTAAAGGACAGAGTGAAAGGAGGAGATGAGAAAGGAGGCTGATGCAGTAGCCCATGCAGGAAATAAAAACAGCATGGAGAGGAGGTGGTGCCAGTGGGGATGAGAAACACTGACAGTGTTGGGATGTATTTTGGAAGTAGCGTTGACAGGATTGGAGGGTCAACCTTACAGATCATTTAGTCCCAGTTCCCCCACTTCCTGGGCTGAGCAAGCCTAATGACTTGCTTGCCACAGGTCACAGAGCTCCTTAGTGACAGAGCCAGGCCTAGGATTGATCCAAGGCTTCTGACTCCCAGGTCAGTGTTTTATCACTCTAGGGAAGCAGGAGTTGGAACTGGAGAATAGAAACTATATCTTTAAAATTCTGTTAACCACGAATTGCCGATTCATTCAATTTTTTTAAATTGTGTGACAGCTTTTTATTAGCTTTCTTGACTGCCCACCTCAGAGTAGAGAGACAGATGTGCGGTGAATGGAATCTCAGGTCCACCGCTGCCTACTCCCAGAGCAAGGGAGGCAGGCAGCGCAGGAGATGGGAGAACGAATGGGAATAGTCTGCCCTGCAGACATATGAGGGAAGGGTATTCCAGGTGGAAGAGCCAGCTAGGGTGTAGACCCTCTGACAGGAACCAGGCTCATTTGAAGGGTAGCGGGGAGGACAAGGTGAGTGGAGCAGATAAGAACAGTGAGATGAAAGTGGAAATGGGAGGGTCAGATGGTATAATGATTGGTGAGGCGTCGAAGGCTCTGGCCTTTACTCTGAGTGAGATGGGAGCCAGGAGAAAGTCTGAGCTCAGAAATGACATGATCTGATGTACATTTTCACAGGATCCCTTTATTGCTGTGTGGAGGATTGACTGTAAGAAGCAAACGTGCAAGTAGAGACCAGCGAAGAGATTGGTGCAGTCATCTAGGTGAGAAAGGATGGTGACTTGACCATAGATACGGCAAGAAGTGGTCAACCAGTAAGATTTGCTGCCAAATATGATGTGAGATAGGGAATCAAACATTACTCTCGGGATTTGGCCTGAGAAATGGGAGAAATGAATTTATTACAAGAGATGGGGCAGAGGAGGAAGGAAGGAGTTTAGGTTTCTAAGTGTTGGGTTTGAGATGTTGGTGAGCCGTTAGTGGAGAGGCTGAGCTGGCAACTGAATATACCAGAGTTCAGGAGACAGACCTGGACTGACTCTACATTTGGGAGTTGTTGGCACACGGATGGTGTTTAAAGCCACAGGACTGGATGAAATTTAGAGTGTAGAGGGTCGAGGACTAAGCCCTGGATCACTCTGGCATCAAGAGGACAAAAAGCAGAGGAGGAACCAACCAAGGAGACTAAGCAGGAACAACCAGTAAAATAGGAGGAAAATCAGGAGGTATGCTGTGCTCGAATCCAAGTGAAGTATATCAAGGAGATCACATGCCATTTACAGGTTAAATAAAGGCTGAGAATTAACAATGAGGTCACGAGTGACCTTGACAAGATCAGTTCCACCGGAATGCAGAGGATGAAAGCCTGATTGGAGTGGGTTAGAGAGAATGAAGAAGAAATGGAGCCAGTGAGTAACAGCTTCCTCTTTGGGGTCTTGCTGCAAAGAGGAATAGAGAAATGGGTGGTAACTGAAGGAAGAAATGGGAGAAACAGCGGCACATTTTTATGCTGATGGGAATGATCCAATAGAGGTGAAATTGGGATGTGGAAGAGGGAGATTTGATGGAGCCATGTTCCTGAGTTGCTGAGAAACGAAGGTCTGGTGCACAAATGAAGGGACTCTTTCTAGACAGAAACATGCATAGTCCCAAGGGCATTAGTTCGCAAACTAAGCTTCATCAGAATCACCTGGAGCACTTATAAAAGCAGATTGCTGGGCCCCACCCTCAGAATTTGATTCAGTAGGTCTTAAGTGGGACCCAAGAATTTGCATTTGACAAGTTCTCCGGTGGTGCTGATACGGCTGGCCCAGAGACCAGGCTTTAAGAAACATCGATCTACAATTATGTGAGGTTAAGTACAGAGTAGGTGATGTCTCATTCTGATTGCTTTATTTTTTCCTCAGTCAAGTAAAGTCATTGAGAGTAAAGGTGGAATACAAGGTGTTGGAGGTTTGAGGAAAGGAAGAAGGTATGAAATGGTTGTCTTGTGAGGAGGAAAGTGAACAAATGGGGCAAATGTTGATGATCCCCCTCCTGAGGTTGCTGATCATGAATTTAAGACACTGGTTGAATATTTTCTCCAACCACTCTAAACTGCAGAGGTGCGGGTAGATGCAGAGTTATATGTAACCAGGATTGTGGTTTGTCAATTAAAATAAATGAAGCAAGAGAAAGGGGCAAGGGGATGATGGTGAAGACAAGGTGGGAGGGGGATTATGATGGACCATGGATTTAATCTGGGTAAGAAGACAGGTGCGGTAAGGTGAGGTAAAATGAAAAGGTGATGATACACTTTTCTCAAAAGTGAGTGCTTCCTCTCAAAGCCTTACCCAGCTTGTCTTCATCACTCACCTCTCTGAATTTGTTAGCGTGACTCTTCCAGCCTCATTTATCTTGTTACTTTTCTCTATAGTACTCATCACACCTGACAAATGTCTGTCTCTCCACCAGAATTGAAGTCCCATTGAAGGCAGGAGCTCTTAGCTTTCTGCTATCGCCGCAGTGCCTAGAATTCTGCCTGGCATTTAGCAGCGCTCCCTATCCACTCCTGGCCAGCTTACTCTTCCCGCACGCCCAGGACATGTCCTATACTTCTGCAGCAAAATGCCTTGATTTGGAATGACATGCCTCTAAAAACAGAGCGCCTAGAAACTCTTCACATTGAAAGGCTTTGGGGAAACAGAAGTCTGGAAAAGCTTGGGTCCCAGTGCTTAAGAACCAAGATGAAAAGGTCAGGGTTCTGCCAGGTAGCTGTTGATGACAGAGACCTAGGCTCTTGGGGCACTGCTCACTCCAGGATCCCAGGAGGCCAGCCATATTAAGTTGTTAGAGAAGACCTGGGTCCTTCTCAAGCAGCCCAAAATAGAAATTCATGGAATTGTGACACTGTAGATGGTCTTGTATTATTCCATTTTTGTAAAATAACTTAAAATTATATGGGTTACTTTCAGGAATACACACATGCTATATACTATATACTGAATTTACAGGTATCATAAAGCAATTTTTTAAAAGGTTTAGAAGGATAGATAGCAAAGTGTTATACCAAGATATATATATTGTTTTATTCTATATGTAACCGTCTGGACTGGTGGTTTTAATTAGAAAAGCACTAGTAGTTAAAATGAATTTAAATCCCTGCAAAAATCATACATCAAGTGGCCTCAGAGGTCATTCATTTCCTCTTTCCAATGAGGAAGTATGTGCACAGAGTAGTTCCCTGACTTGCCCAAGCAGACATCTCAATGATGGAGCAGAGTACCTAGGAGAGCGGAAACTGCGAAGGAAGATAGAGGCAAGGAGCTCGTGGTTTCCATTAGTAAGAAAAAGCTAGGAAGGAAGATCCAATATTGAAATAGCAATCTGCTGGGTAGATGCCCCTCTTCTCTTCCTACCCAACTCTAAACCATATTACAGTGTAATCCTTAAACTAAATTCTGAGAACAAGAATATTATTCATTTCCCTTTCCCCCAGTGCCCAATAGCACCAACAGGGGCTCACAAAATAAAGACTGAATGAATAGATGGGAAAAGCAGATGAATACACTAACACAAAAAACTGGACAAAGCAGCAAAATTGGGAGTTTCTTCAGGGAGCTTCCCCTTAAAACACAACTCCAAAGTAACTTTCTTTTTTGAGCACGTGAACGTTGCCTATGGCCAGCAGGTGGGGCCACAGTAACAGTTTTACAAACTCTAGCCAGCCACGCGGTTGATCATTATTTTAAAAGGTAGAAGAAAGCCAACAAGCCACACATGGCACTAATGTCATCTTTGCCCTGCGAGCAGGATAGCGTGAAATGCCAGTTCCCCGTCCCATAGGAGACCTAGCTCACCTATGAAGGTAAAGGGTTTGGCACTGGGAGAGGCTTTTGCGCAGGTGCAAAGGCAATGGCGACACGGTCTTAAACCCACATTTTTCACAGTAAAATAGGGCAGGGGAAAAGCACACAAAATGAACGGGTATGCTGAGCGGCCCCCCAGGCTGCAGCGGACTAGAGTTGGCGGGGTCGCGGGAGTATGGAGAGAATCACGTTAGCAGGACAGAGGTTTGCCTCCCTGCAGGTCACGATGCAGTGGCCACCATGCATGGCCGCCGACGTGCTCGCGCCGTCACCGAGCCCAGCTGCTGGACGGGGCAGGGCAGGCGGGGCCACCCTAAACTCTCCAGTAGGCGGGGCTACAGAGCCACATCAGGAAACCTGTAAGCAGGTTTGTGGGACCTTCTCCAACCCACTTAGTCTCGCTACGGATGGCTTACCCCACAACCATGTCAGCTTTCCATGTGCAAAAAACCCTGCAGCTGAAATAAGTATTAGTTTCAAAGAATGGCTTCTCAGGGGTAAGGAGTTCCACCAGCTGCCCAGAAACCACTAGCAGTGAGTGATACAGTCTTAAGTAGCAATACTACCCAAGGCAAAAAACAAAAATGATTGTAAACTGGCTTTATCATATCTGAATCCTAGGGACACTTTTACACTCACTTTCATTTTCAGAGGGAAGGGTCCTACATTCATGACACAAGATTACTTCTCCAGAAAAATTGTTTTTCAAATAAAAGTGGCAATATTCAAGTGCTATCTGCTCCCTAATGAAAAACAGAAAACTTCAGTATATGACCATTTATTTTTTCACAGGTAGAAAAAGCTCTGAGCCCCTAAACAGTTTAGATGCGTTGGAAACCAGGCCATTTTGGGTCTCTATTTACAAGGCTAAAGATAGAAATTATGGAAGGGTGCAAACCAACCTACATTCACTGGACCTCACTCTAGGTGAAGTATTATGCCAGGTGAAAAGCCCTCTGCACAACTCCAGAAGACTGGTATAAAAGCTCTACAGAAGTGGAGGAAGAGATGAAGTGGTTAGGTGTTTTGATTAGGCTAAATAATTCTTCACCTACAGGAGTAATAAAAACTCCACTTTAATAATCTGTTGCAATTTAAAATGTTGCTTTAAAAAAGAAATCAACGATTGGTTTCTAAATATTCTCCAATAAAAGGAACCTTTGTTCCTTTGGAAAAATGGGGCTGGGGCACTGAAAATACAAGACTAGCCAAGAACATCTTATAGAAGGGCTCCAAAAAACATTGGGGGCATGTCAAAAAGACACAGGAGCCAACTTGAAGGAGGTACCAATGGCCAAAGCTGGGACAATCTGAGCAAGAAATTAAATGATAGCATTGACCTATGGAATAAAATACAAAGTCCATACTGATATCACTGAATAAATAAAATGGGGAGAAGGGACAACTCCTCCTTATAGAAGAATTCTAATTAGTATGAATGTAGAAGAAATAATAGACATAATGAATTAACATTAGGCAAACGCCACAGCAGTACTTGTTCCAGGGAATAACAATTCAAAGACGTCAAAATTAGTGAACCAAAGACTGATAGTTTAAAATTATATTCCTCCACAAGTTACTTATTAATTACAAAGGGAAACAATAACTTTACAGTGGAGAAATACAGCAAATACTACCTTAATGTGATCAAAGTTAACATCACCAGTGATAATACATACGGACATCATGTACCCTGATATAATGCACTAAGAAGGCCATATGATTTTTGCAGTATTCTTACAAAAAATAATTTCAATATAATAGTGAGAAAGTGTTAGACAAATTCAACTCGAGGGGCACTCCATAAACAACTGGTCAGTACTCGCCAAAAGTGTCAAAATCATAAAAGATGAAGACTGAAGAACTTGCAGTCTACAGACTAGAGACAACTAACCATACTGTGGGATCCTGGACTGGATGCTGAGCTAGAAAAGAGACATTCCTTGAACAACCGGCACAATCCAAATATGGTCTATAGATTAGTTAATAGTAATGTATCAATATTTACTGGTTCTGAATATCATTCCATGGTATGTAAAATGTTAACATTTGGGGGAAGCTGAGTGAAGGGTGTATGAGAACTCTTCACACCATTTCTGCAAAATAAGTTTTTTTTAAATTGAACATGTTGGGGGAAGGTAGCCAATCAAGTGTAACTAAGATTAAATCTAGTGATATAAGACTTATACATTTTTTGATATTAAACGTTTTAAAAAATGCTTTGAATTTAACACTGATGGCACGTTGTGAGGTTCTTCAGTTTCCCCTCATATTCAATAAAGGAGAACAGTAAACAAGCATGGCTATCCAAAGTCTTACATTCACAAATGACAGAATAAAGCATTAAGGGCAAACAGTCAAAATTCAACACTTTCCACTGGCAAAGTTGTTGTTAGCAAATAAGAGAACTAGTTGAGCTGCATTTTGGGATCTTCACCAAACCAACTTCTGGACCAACTCTTTAAGAGTGAATATAATCTAATTTTTTTATACATTACAAGGCCAGTATGGTTTTTAAAAAAATACACAAATTCAACACCCTGCCTCCCTCAACACTCACTCAGGGACAGCTGGATGAGCAGCCTTTTTAAGGGCTCCAAATTCCTTTCAGCTTGTCCTCAAAGCCATACCAGTAGTTTCTATGTGATGTAAAAATAAAGACTGGGAAGGACTGGCTTAAATACTGAGGCACTAACATTTCAAACTGTAAAAAAGCATATTGAATAATCTCATATCCAACTTGAATACAAGGTAGGAAAATCTAGGTAAAACTGATTTTGAATTTGCTTTTCTCCGGATTTGTTTTCTCTTTCGAAGGTGAAATACTAAACCTCCATTAAGCCCATGGGAGTCCTGTAGAAGTCACAGAAGTTTCAGCTAAAATTGAAAGCAATAAATGCTACATTTCCAATTCAAAATTGGGCATCTTCAAACCAATGAAAGCACAAAGGTCTCCCCAATCTGGGGGGAATATATTTCAAAAAGCTTAGCAAAATGGAATATCTAGGTATATTGTGCGGTGCTTCAGATAGGCAGAGAGAAGTTCTCAACTCAAAGTGTCAACAATAATGCTAATTACAAAATCAACATTTATTAATTTTATCGCACCCTTGATTTAGTAGCCTGGGCTGTGTAGAATAGGATGAATAAGTAATCTGTGGGCAAAACAGGGTCCAACAGTATTATAATCCATTTTCAGACCCCTTTCTTACTACAGAAGTTTTTACACATTTAACTAAATCTCCAAAATTGGGACATCTTAAGGGCTAAAAATCTTTAAGGCAGAGAAGCTCCAAACCTTAGGAAATAAACAAGGATGAATCAATTACCATTATGGTTATATGGTTCACAAAGATTCAAGCTCATTGGGATTTCTTATTCTTGGACCACATGGAATCCTGCCTAAATAAGTCATATTTCAGATTAAACACTTAAAACCTTGATACTGGGCTCCACCTACTCTGCACGTAAGATATGTGGCCAGGTTTCCTCAAGGTTATTAGCACAATGCCTGGCACCTAATAAGCACTCATGATCAAATATTTGTTGAACAACTTAGCATAGCAGTGGCTCTACCTTCTCAGGGAAATATCCAGAAATAAAGCATTATGAATATTGGCCCATCTTGCTTTGCAGAGGTCATGGTTATCCAACCCTGGGTACCAAAGCAAGCCTGAACTATTCCATCTCAGTGAACTTTCTAAAAATGGTTGCTGTCTCACCTCTTAAAACTCCTTATACTCCAAAGCTTTCATAAAATATAGCAGATTCAAATAATACTAATAAATGGTACTAGAAGTGATGCTCAACAGGATCTCACGTTTATTGAGAAGTGATTAATGGTAAAAAGAAAGGCAATGCCCTTTCCTCATTGGCTGAACAAGAAACTGAAGAAACATTCACTACACGTTTTACAATATTTTTCTCTTCCAAAATGCATTTCTGTAAACAAGTTTTTACCACTGTTCTTAGCTTTGAAATCAAATTAATCCTGACTTAATCAGTATAATGTACAAGAACAGAACATTTCTTAGGACTCCTAGTATTTTACTTTGAATAACAAAGGGTCAGAGAAGATGAACCACCCTTAAAGACACAACCTTGGGTAACACTGTTAAATTCTCCAAGACAAAAATTCTTCATAAAAATGTTCTTCCAGTTCGGAAGGGAAAAAACAAATTCCCACTTTCTGGGGTGGATGCCCAAAACCTTCAAAACTCAAGTGTTCTCCAAGTGCAAATGTCAAAATGGGGGGAGGAAAGGGTTTAAAAATTAGAGAAAACTGTATGCACTTACGGACTTTAAAATCCGAAAAACATAGTAAAAAGACAAAAAAACAAAGCATTATGCTCTGAAATCACAACCAAAGCCAAAATAAAAGGGACATTTTTCACCTAAACTACCTAGAGGGATTTTTTGTTTAGTTTTTTCTTTTTCTTTTTTTTTTCATTTTCCAGTTAAGTCCTATGTCTTTTGTGAAATTCCAATACTTAAACTGCAAGTCTGCAATCGTCTCTGAAGTCAGTGAAATTAAGAAAAAAGTCCTAATTCTCTTGAAGGTCAATTTTTTTCCTCTTTAGGATATGCAGATGCAACCGTTGCTGCAGTCTGTGCAGAACTGCCTCTTATTTCCCACGACCTTGACGTTCCTATAAGTTAAAAAAAAATTGAAATGGTTAGTTAAAACCTATCTGAACATGTTTAAGAATTACAACTTCATAGAATAACTCAACAGAAATTTAATTATTTGTGCTAAATAGAATATTCCCCACAAATAAAAACTGACTTTTACTTCTTATATTTTAAACCAAAGTACTTGCACTCAAGCACCCCAATTAATACAAAATTATTTTTCTTTGACTTTAAAATTCTTAACTGACTAAACACATTTGTTTTCCTATTATAGTTGGTTTACGCTAATATGTGTCAGTCCCCCCAAAACAGGGGCCTAAGTAACTCAAACATATATCTATCAATGGCCTGCAGCAGTGAAGCAGCATAAGCCCTAACAGTACTAGAGTCATCCCATATTAGTCCCAAGGCCTTAACCATATTCATAGGCCTTAATTTCCTTTTTTTTAAATAAAGTGAGAATATGTATCTGGGCTGTGGGAGAATTAATGAGTTGACATATAGAAAGCTCTTAGTCCATAGCAGGCAAGAAAATCATCCTTTTCCCCTAGGGAGAGTTTAAAATCCACTCAGAAGTGGATTTTGAAAACTGAATGCAATACTTACATTTTCCCTGAAATAGATCTAAATGCTCCTTCCTTATTAAGAATCATTCTTTATAAGCCTTTCCTAAATGTACCCCAAACAGCATTCCATTTCACACACTACCTCACTTATTGGGATTTTTAAAAATATGACTGAATCCACATGCCTTTTAAAAGCAAAACCAAAAGCAAAAAAAGCAAAAGCATTAAGTGGTTAGGAGCAAGCACACAGACCTGAACTTAGACTCGATCCATCAACCCACATGAATAGAGTCATTTGCTCCCATTCACCTTATGGTAACTATGGTTCTGAAGTTAAACATGATTCCTATTAAAAAAGAACAGCAACTACTACTTATGGGCTTCCATGTTCCAGGCACTGTACATAATGATCTTGATAACCACCTTACAAGGACTATACTATTCCTGCTTTAGAGATAAGAAAACTAAAGCTCAAAAAAGTTACCTGACCAAGGTTACCTAAGAACCAAGATTCAAATCCATGGCTATATGGCTCTTTACCTACACCATGTCATTACAAATATTTACATAAAAGTCAACAAAGTTAAGTGAGGCTCTGTGATGAACTTACTACCACCACTAAACTACTCCAAGGATATAAAAATAGTAAATTTCAGAAGGAACAGTTATCTTTTTGTGATGTCCCACTTCACATATCTGGAATTCAGAGATAAACTCACCAACATACAAGGATCTGGGATATTTTCAAAATAAGTCATTTTGAAACTTCAACCTTTATAAAATTAATTTAATAAAACAATTCACCCACACACAGTTTCTGGAAATCAAACTCAATTCAAGAATAAGAAAAAGAAATTCAATCCAACATAAAAGGGACCTCAAAAGTTTTTATGTTCCTGGGCTGCAGTACTGACCCTCCCCTTTCTGTAACTCTCCCAAAGTTTTGATAATATATTGTTTATAATAGGAAAATCACAACTAAAAAAAACCCAAAACCCTCTGGCATTGACCAAAATGAAACTTACAAAAGCACCTAGATTCTCATATCAATCTTTTTTTTAAAAATGGAAGTATAGTTGATTTACAATGTTGTGTTAGTTTCAGGTATACAGCAAAGTGATTCAGTTATACATACATATACATATTCTTTTTCAGATTCCTTTCTGTTACAGGTTATTACAAGATACTGAATATACAGTTCCCCCTGTGCTGTGATAGGAGTAGGTTCTCCTATCAATCATAAACTCATCTACCTCATTCAGTCTTTCTTAATTTGGATGGATACTATTTATCTAACCTCTCTTCTATTGCTAATCAAAATCTACCTTTAGTTTCAGGAAATATGGACTCTTTTCTTCGTGTTTCTTGATTAAATCTCATTCCCATGCTTTTAAAAGCCAAGAATGCCTGGCCTTCTGGCCCTGGGGTACACTTCAAAACCCCTTCCTTCTCTGAGACTTCCTCAACCACTGCAGTTTTCAAGGTGCTTCTAAATCTGCATCCACAATTGAAAATCAAATTGTATTGACTTATTTCATATAAAATTAGTCCCAACTCAACCAAAAGCTCCTAGAAAGCAAAGAACAGTTCTTTAGCTAAGCTCACTCACAAACTTATTTATGAGTTTAGCAGTGGATAACAGGCTACAGTTGACTTTTATGTAAAATACTGGTTCTCATCACAAGAAAAAAAAAATGGTGATGGATGTTAAATAAACTTACTGTGGTAAGCATTTCACAATAAACACATATATCAAATCATTATGTTGTAGTACACCTTTAACAATGTTGTATGTCAATTATATCTCAATAAAAATGGGAGAAATCCCTAGAGGCAACTTCTGTTACCAGTTTCTTGTGTCCTTCCTGAGTTATTTTAAGCATATAAAAGCTTATTACATCTTTTGTTTTTTTCTTTTCACAAGTAGCATACAAAACACACTTCATTTTGCTGTTTTTCCCCTCACTTAATATGTCTTGCAGATTATTAAATTTTAGCACATATAGATCTGGGTTTTTTTTATGGGTCTGGGAGCACCCTCCTCGCTCTGAATTCAAGAATTGAAGATCTAGGGCTTCCCTGGTGGCGCAGTGGTTAAGAATCCGCCTGTCAATGCAGGGGACACAGGTTCGAACCCTGGTCCGCAAAGATCCCACATGCCGCGGAGCAACTAAGCCCGTGCGCCACAACTACTGAAGCTCACGAGCCTAGAGCCCGTGCTCCGCAACAAGAGAAGCCACCAAAATGAGAAGCCCACGCACCGCAATGAAGAGTAGTAGCCCCCGCTTGCCAGACTAGAGAAAGCCCGTGTGCAGCAACAAAGACGGACAGACGGACGGACGGAAGGAAGTAACTGAAGATCTAAAAGAGAAGCAGTTCTCAAAGACATTATGATAATGAAAGAAGCCTCAGAAAAGAGAATACACACTGTATGATTCCAATTATGTGAAGTTTTATAACAGGGAAAATGAATCTACGGTGGGGACAAAATTAGAACAGTAGTTGTCTGTGGTGGGGTGGGGTGGGGGTGGAAATTTCTAGGATGGTAATGTTCTATATCTTCACTGGGGTTTGGGTTACACAGATGGGTACATTTGTCAGCACTCAGCAAATATACACTTAAAATTTGTGCATTTTATTTAACTCAAAAAATACGTAAAACAAATACTGAGCTCTAGTTAATGATACGCATGCTGAAATGTTTAGGGGTGAAGTATACTGATAATGACAATTTCTTTGAAATACATCAAAAAATAAAACGGACTGGCAGAAAAACAAAAAAACTGGAGAAAAAATTCTGCCTATTATCTCATTTTAATGTAATGTAACCCCAGGAATACAAATAAACTTACATGCTCCAAATTGTACCATTAAATTAGAAAACCTAGACTTTGCCAAATCCATTTTTCCCTAAGAAACACACTTATGGGAATTCCCTGGCAGTCCGGTGGTTAGGACTCCACGCTTCCACTGCAGGGGGGACACTGGTTCTATTCCTGATCAGGGGACCTTAGTTCCCCACATGCCGCGCAGCTCATCAAAACAAACAAACAAATAGAAATACACACTTGTAAGTTCATCACGATGCTTAGTAACAGCATTTAAAATATTTAGTCAAAAGAAATTCAAAATAGCACTGTGAAATTGCACTTATTAAGTCATCTCATTTTTAAACACAAAGTTTGTTCCTCTATAATGTGATATTAAATCCACCTGTGTTCAATTTTGCCTCAAACGTAACATAAAACTATTCCTGGGGCTTCCCTGGTGGTGCAGTGGTTAAGAATCCGCCTGCCAATGCAGGCGACACAGGTTCAAGCCCTGGTCTGAGAAGATCCCACATGTCATGGAGCAACTAAGCTGGTGCACCACGGCTACTGAGCCTGCACTCTAGAGCCCCCGAACCACAACTACCAAAGCCCACGCACCTAGAGCCCGTGGCTCCACAACAAGAGAAGCCCGCGCACCACAACGAAGAGCAGCCCCCGCTCGCCGCAACTAGAGAAAGCCCGCGCGCAGCAGCGAAGACCCAATGCGGCCAAAAATTAAATAAATGAATAAATTCATTAAAAAAAAAAAAACTAAGGATTCCCTGGTGGCGCAGTGGTTGAGAGTCTGCCTGCCAATGCAGGGGACACGGGTTCGTGACCCGGTCCAGGAAGATCCCACATGCCACGGAGCAGCTGGGCCCGTGAGCCATGGCCGCTGAGCCTGCACGTCTGGAGCCTGTGCTCCGCAACGGGAGAGGCCACAACAGTAAGAGGCCCGTGTACCGCCAAAAAAAAAAAAAAAACTATTCCTGAATCTTAGCTACACAATTATACCAAGAGGGCAAGTACCACCTGTGCCGTAATGTAAACCTGCATGACAGAAGCTTAGATTATGGAAATTACATGCAAACAACAAATGGCATTAGCTGCCTTAATCTCCTGATCAACATCAAGAAAGTATTACATTGATACAATTCAGCAAGCTGATTAAATTGCTCTTCTATTTCCAGATACAATTTTGATGTGTACACAAAAAATAAGCTTATATATTTACAAATGATAAAGATAATATCCATCTTCTCAGAGATTATAAAGATACTTAAGCATTCACATCATACCATCTTGAAAAGTAAAATGAATTTGGCATCAATTGTAAACGACTCACAAGATTTTAAATACTAGCTATTTTAAACATTTTTATTAAAAAAGAAAAAAAAAAAAAAAAGGACTTCCCTGGTGATGCAGTGGATAAGACTCCATGCTCCCAATGCAAGGGGCCCAGGTTCGATCCCTGGTCAAGAACTAAATCCCACATGCATGCCACAACTAAGGAACCCACAAGCCTCAACTAAGGAGCCAGCGAGCTGCAACTAAGGAACCCACGTGCCAAAACTAAGACCCGGCACAACCAAATAAACAAATATTAAAAAAAATAAAAACCAAACAAAAAAAACACTTGGGCGAATTCCCCAGAGGTTCAGTGGTTAAGACTCCGAGCTTCCACTGCAGGGGGCACAAGTTCAACCCCTGGTCAGGGAACTAAGATCCCAAAAGCCATGCAGCACAGCCAAAAAAATAAAAATTGGTTGAAAACGGGAATGAATCAGAGGATCCTGCTTGAAGGGCCTGCCATTGCCCAATTTGAGCATTACACAGCCTTAATGATAAGTAAACAACTATCGCAGTAATATCTTAATTGGGCAAGAACTGGCAATGGATGCTAAATCTAAAGGGTGAAAATTTGATGAGGATAACTGATTCACTTTGTTCTAAAACAGAAACTAACACACCATTGTAAAGCAATTATACTGCAATAAAGATGTTTAAAAAAAATTTGATGAGGAAAAAGATATATAGAGTCTCAAACTATTTTCCCACTTATTAAAAGGAAAATAGTACCTTTAAGTGGAGAACCAGGATACCTTAAACAAGTGATCAAAGTAAACATTACTAATAACGGCATAAACAGACCATTTTATACTTCCTACTGTGATGCACTGAGGACACAAAGTCACTGATGTAGTATTCCTGCCAGAAAAGCATAATCTGAATATACACAATGAGGAAAGGAAACCTCAGACAAGCAGCGACATCTACAAAAATAAATAGCATATACTCTTCAGAAATGTCATATAATAAACAAACAAAAGGGATGAATGGGTGGGATGTTGGTGTGTGAGTATGTGTGTATAAATGCAGATTAAGAGATTAAAAAGACATAAAACTGAAAGATCCTGGACTGGACCCTGGATCCCCCGCCACCAAAAAATTGCTACCAAGGACATTAAGACAACTGGTAAAAATATAAGATCTGTAGATTAGATAATCGTATTGTGTCAATGTTAAATTTCCCGATTTTGAAAACTGCATCATGCTCATAAATGCATGTTCTTGTTCTTAGGAACTACACAGCAAAATATTTGGGAGAAAAGGTCGTGATGTCTTGGAACTTACTCTCAAATGGTTCAGAAAAAAATTTCACACACATCTCCAAAGAGAAGATGAAGCAAATGTAGCAAAATATTACATTGGTAAATCTAGGTGAAGAGTATGTGGGAATCCTTTGGACTAGTCTTTAAATTTCTCCAAGTCTGAAATGATTTCAAAGTAAAAAGTTAATAAATTGGGGGATAATTCATTTAATTCTTCTGCAAAAACTGGCTGCATTAAAAAGTTGTATTTGGGACTTCCCTGTGGTGCAATGGTTAAGAATCCACCTGCCAAGGCAGGAGACACAGGTTCGATCCCTGGTTCAGCAAGATCCCACATGCTGTGGAGCAACTAAGCCCATGTGCCACAACTACTGAGCCTGCGCTCTAGAACTCACAAGCCAGGGCTTCCCTGGTGGCGCAGTGCTTGAGAGTCCGCCTGCCGATGCAGGAGACGCGGGTTCGTGCCCCGTTTCGGGAAGATCCCACATGCCGCGGAGCGGCTGGGCCCGTGAGCCATGGCCACTGAGCCTGCGCGTCCGGAGCCTGTGCTCCGCAAATGGGAGAGGCCACAACAGTGAGAGGCCCGCATAACGCAAGGAAAAAAAAAAAAAAAAAAAAAAAAAAGAACTCACAAGCCAGAACTACTGAGCCCGCACATCACACACGGGCTCTAGGGCCCGTGTGCTGCAACGAATAAGCCCACATGCTGCAACCACCGAAGCCCCCATGCCTAGAGCCCATGCTCTGCTAGAAGAGAAGCCACCGCAATGAGAAGCCCACACACCACAACAAAGAGTAGCCCCTGCTTGCCACAACTAGAGAAAGCCCGCTTGCAGCAACGAACAACCAACACAGCCAAAAATAAAAATAAATAAAAAGTTATGTTTAACAACTCATGAAACTTTGAAATGTGTTTATTTCCTCATACCTACACTAAAATCATCAAACATGAGGGTATTTTAGCAAAAGAAAAAAATCTGCCTATCAGCTTTTTACAAGTCTTTTAAAATGAGAAAAAAAAAATGACACAGAAGATTCTAACACAAGCACCGTTATTTTAACCACTTTGGGACATTAAAACCTTTTAGGTTTCCATAAAAGACTTCTCTTACAGCAGGTCTTTTCTTTCACTTTTGTGACTATTTCCTATTACCACTGGGAATTCCACTAAATTGCTTTGACAATTTATGGTCGAAAGACTTCACTTGTCAGATGTGTTTATTAACATTTCTAATTAACCAGTCCTACCTTGGTAATATTTAATAAAGAAAAAGCTGGGTTTGGGAGGGTGGGGGACAGAAGAATGATGACAAGATACACAATAAAAGGAAAGAGCAGCAGAACACATTAAAAAAAAGCTGGGGCTTCCCTGGTGGCACAGTGGTTGAGAGTCCGCCTGCCAATGCAGGGGACAGGGGTTCGAGCCCTGGTCTGGGAAGATCCCACATGCCGCGGAGCAACTAGGCCCGTGAGCCACAACTACTGAGCCGGCGCGTCTGGAGCCTGTGCTCCGCAACAAGAGAGGCCGCGATAGTGAGAGGCCCGCGCACCGCGATGAAGAGTGGCCCCCACTTGCCACAACTAGAGAAAGCCCTCGCACAGAAATGAAGACCCAACACAGCAAAAATAAATAAATTAATTAATAAACTCCTACCCCAACATCTTCTTTAAAAAAAAAAAAAAAAAAAAAAAGCTGGGACCTCCAATGGGTCCAAGTCCCAGCTGGAACTGCCATAAACACAACATGCATTTGTGTCTTGTTGGACACTCCAGCTTTTATACATGAAGATGCTACTAACTCACCGTAGCAGGGGAAGTGGTGCAGCAAACTGGCTTTCCCCGTGGTGGTGGTGTCATGTTGCAGCCTACCTACCACCTTTTTTAACCTAGTGCCATGTTCAAGGAAGCTACAGTGAGATCTGTGGTAGGAACAGGCTGGACTGGCTAGTCTAGGTTAAGCTCCTGCCTAAGATCCTCAAGCACAAACACATAATTAATCATAAAGTCCCAGTTAACCAAAAAACAGACCAAATGCTAAAAGGAAGGGAAGAAGCATTCCTAAAGCTTGAGGATACTGTGATGGTAATAAAGAAAAAAGGAAAACAGCAGAGCAAGATTTTACTGAATTCACACCTCATCACAAAATTCTCACTAGGACATTCATCCTAATCTTTAAATCAGTCCACAATCTCACTGTTCATTGTAGAGACTAAAAAACCTTTTTACAAAATAAAAATAAATTTAAAGATATTAACTACGAATGTATAAACCAGGGGAAGAAGTTTCTAGGCCTCAATATTTGGTCTGTCACTTCAACAACTAGAGGTTAATACACCATTCACCCATCACATCTTAGTCCCTCCTCACCTTATATCTATGACTATAAAATGCAAAAGTTCATCTCTAGAAGAAATATCCTAAAAGCCACAAGGTGGCAATGTTACAAAGTCTGCACATTTGAAATCTCTTCCTACGATATAAATCTGCTTAATTTTTCCTCTATTTAGCTTAATATCCTTTCTCATTTCTACTACCACCCCTCTCCCCACTTTGAAGTGGGCCATAAAACACAACAGGCACACATATATTTATTTGTCGGATATAATTTTATTAACTTTAAAATCTGATGTCTACCCCTCAGATAAAATTCACTTAATAGCCCTCAAGTAAGTTTTCTTATATCCCTGTGGTCCCTGATAGAAAAGAACACAAATTTCAGGGTCCCTGGCTGAAAATAAGACAATGCTTACATAGGTTAACATGAAAAAACAGGATTATACTAATATGCCTTTCAATGCTTTATATGGCTTATGAAATCAATCTTTTTTTTTTTGGGGGGGGGGGGCACTGTGCTGTGAGGCCTGTGAGATCTTAGTTCCCTGACCAGGGATTGAACCCGGAGCCACGTCAGTGAAAGCGCGGAGTCCTAACCACTGAACTGCCAGGGAACTCCTTGATCAATCATAATAGTCTCTGATGCTATGAATATGAGTTATACACACACACACAAACACACATATATTCCCTCCCTTTTAAGATTTTCTAGGTGCAGAAATGGACACTTACTTGAAATAAATTTCTGGGAACTGGCATAGGAGCACCAGGATGAAGTAAATGCATTTAACTAATAACCTTTCCTACCATCAAATTCTTTTCCAAGATTGTTAGTTAGTAGCTGAACTCCTATATACATTTCACTAACAAAGTCAGAAGTAAAAGCCTGGATAATCTACTGTTTTCAGGCCCTGAATCATAAGTCTTAAGTAGTAACAGAACAAACGGTAAGACAGATACATTAAAATTTTTTTCAGTTATTCTTTGAATCACTCCTTGGCTCTCCGGTAAGAGCTACATTTGAACAAAAACTAATTTCACAATAAAATCAATTTCTGAAAACACTTCAGAATACAATTAAACAAATAAGGTTTTTTGATAGCTTGTCAGTCAAATCCCCTCCCACTCCCAGCATTTGACAGTAGGTTCAGAAAGAATGAAGCAATCACTGAATATGCTTTCCAGCTATCTGATAAATGATATAACCTCCAGTTCCACCTTCAAAAATTTCCAGTCGAACCATCCTCAACACCTCCATTAATACCTCTCTAGTCCAAGCTACTGTACCCTCTCAATACGACTTTGCCACAGACTCCTTTTAACTGATCTCCCTTTCAGTCTTTGTGCCCTCCTCAGTCTATTCCAAGGGTGGGACCCCAAAATGGAAACTCAGTAGCATTATTAAGTACCATGCCAAAAGTTACTGAAGAATGTGATGACTGATCTAAAATAAATGAAGGTGTATTTATGTGTATATATACATTTATATGCCTGAGATTATGGATCACAACAATCACTCATAAAAGACCTGTATGCAAGTACTTCACTTGTATATATACATTTAATCCTCATAACCCAGTAAGTTTTTTCCCCCATTTTCATAAAATACTGAGGCTCAAAAGTTTACTTACTCAAATCACCAACAGTGGCAGATATGACACCATCTTCTGAGCTCCTAGCCTTTTCAATACTATGCTAACAAGGAAACAGAATCTAGGATTCATGCTTATTAATAGTATCTACCTAATGTATATATACACCTAAACTTCTTTAAAGGCCCATCATACGTAATATACTTAATAGAATAACAGAATCCCTTCCCACATCCCAAAAAACTAATTACCTTTAAAAATCAGTTAACAGGCTTCCCTCGTGGCACAGTGGTTAAAAATCTGCCTGCCATGGGCTTCCCTGGTGGCGCAGTGGTTGAGATTCCGCCTGCCGATGCAGGGAACACGGGTTTGAGCCCTGGTCCGGGAAGATCCCACATGCTGCAGAGCAACTAAGCCCACATGCCACAACAACCAAGCCTGCGCTCCAGAGCCCGCGAGCCACAACTACTGAGCCCACATGCCACAACTACTGAAGCCCACGCGCCTAGAGCCCATGCTCCGCAACAAGAGAAGCCACTGCAATGAGAGGCCCGTGCACCGCAACAAAGAGTAGCCCCCACTCGCCGCAACTAGAGAAAACCCGCACATAGCAACAGAGACCCAATGCAGCCAAAAATAAATAAAATAAAATATATAAATTTAAAAAAACCAACTCGGTTAACATCTTCGGGCAACTTCAGGATGGCTAGTGGCCACTAAATCTTATTGCTTAAAATGATCTAACAACTCTAAACAATTAATGTGCTCACAAAAAGATACAATAAAATAATGTAAAACTTAAAACATTAGGGCTTCCCTGGTGGCGCAGTGCTTGAGAGTCCGCCTGCCGATGCAGGGGACGCGGGTTCGTGCCCCGTTTCGGGAGGATCCCACATGCCGCGGAGCGGCTGGGCCCGTGGGCCGTGGCCGCTGAGCCTGCGCGTCCGGAGCCTGTGCTCCGCAAATGGGAGAG
>NW_006788818.1:440329-499853 GCF_000442215.2 Lipotes vexillifer | reverse complement strand
AACAACAAAAAAAAAAAAAAAAAAAAAAAAACTTAAAACATTAAAGCCTCTTAGAAGTAGCCATAATGTCTCTGAGGAGTAGATTATAACAAGTAACATGGAGGATATTCAGCCAAAGACATCTGCACCTTTTAATGAACAAACAATACAGGCAATTCACTAGAGGCTCATAATATTGATAGCTGATGAAAATTACTACTCAAAAGACCCTTTCAGCCTTAAGGCAGGCCACAGTATAAAAAGGTACAGCCAGACTTATCAGACACATGTGAATTCTAACATTGCTTCTAAAGTTGAAGTCTTTTTTGACCCAGAAATATGGCAGTTTAATATGGTTCTGATTAATATTTAATAAAAATGAACTCAACATCTCAAAAAAAAAGATGAAGTCTTGAGACTAGCAGGCAGAGACTGGAAGGAGGACTACAGAGCAAAGGAAGAAACTTACAGGAAAAATAAGCATGAGGAATTTGAGGTGGGGGACATACAAAACACTACCTAATGACATTTATAATTTAAATACAAGAGAATCACCTACAGGGCTGATAAAATGCAGATTCCAAAGCCTCAACTCCAAAGGTGCCCACTCAGTAGGTGAGGAAACACAAGAATCTGCAAAGTAAGTAACTCTCAGATGGTAACCTGTACAAACTGGGAAACTTCTCTTCAATTGCTTCTAATCCTTTTAAGAAATACCTAGGGAGCTTACTAAATAAAATTTCAGTTTAGTAAATCTGGGGGTAAACCTAGTTATCAGTATTTTTGTAAATACTTTCCAGGTGACTCAAAGTTTGCTTTAAATTGTTGTTACCATTTTTTTTGGAATTTATACTCTGAAGCTCTCACACCACGTCCACCCTGCTCCCCTCCCCGGGGACCCCTTTGCAGGCTTATGGACTGCAAGTAAGGTAACATTTGTCATAAATGATTTTGAATTACCCAAGAACTTGTCTAGGGTTCTAGTTCTGCCACTAAATGAGGTAATCTTGCAGTCTGTGTACAAAAAGAGTTAGGTAGCCTAAAACCTTCCCATTAGACTTTATAATCTTAACCTTCCAGAGTAATTATTCAGAACCATTTGTGTTCTCCCTTACTCTTGCTGCCTGTCATTAGCAGCAACTCTCTCACAAGGTTAAGTAGAGTAGATCCAATCTGCTCCCTTTTGATGCTTGTGATGATGGAGTTTTAAACCTAAGTGCTTAAATAAAGGTTTAAGTTTCAACCAATTATGCTCTCCTCATATAGCCAATGAAGAGCTGACTGACTACAGGCATTAGTAGATAATAGAACATTGCAGTTAGTTATTTTAAATGATAAATGTGAAGATGCAGCAAGGCCTAAGAACAGAAAAGCTTTGGGGCAAAACGAATTCCAGCTCTTCTACAACCTAGCTAGTGATCTTAACAAAATTATTCTTTTCTGAATCTCAGTTCCCTAACTGTAAAATGAAGATAATCTTGGGGACTCCCTGTCGGTCCCATGGTTAGGACTTGGAAGCTTCCACTGCAGGGGGCCCCGAGTACATCAGGGAATTAAGATCCCACAAGCCAAGCAGCAAGGCCAAAAAAAAAAAACACGAAGAAAAAAGAAAATAATCTTATTCTACAGGATTGTTACAAGGGATCAGAGATAAGATATGGAAAGTGCCTTATGTACAAATGCAAAAAATGGGTAAATATGGGTAAATACCTGAAGTATTAAGGGGGAAAAGCAAGATAAAATACTACACAGAATATGATAATAATTGTATAAACCACTAACTTGTGTCGGAAAATAAGCCAAAATGATGAGCGGTTTTGTCAGGGTAGAGGAACTATGAGTGAGTTTTCTTTTACTGTCTACACATTTTATAATTTGGTTATTACAATGAAAATTGAATGCACACGGAAAATTTACAAATGCTAATATAAAATTTGCACATTGCAAATTTTTTTTAACATGCAAACAGTTTAAAAGCTCTATATGCTATCTATACCCTGATTGCGCAAAAGGTCCACATGAAGTCAAAAGCTTACATATAAGTCTACCTTTTCTAAATGGATTCACATATTACACAAGTGATCTGTCCAAATTTTTAGCTTTGGCACATGTAGCAGAGTATTAAATACTTCATAAGAACCACCAGGTATTACAACAGCAGTAAATGCAAATGAGTTGGAAAGAGCAACTGCCTGCCTCTTCCCGCTCCCCACATATCCAACAGCTTAAACTTGAAGGTTTAGCCATTTTCTTCCTTCATCTTTCTTTCCACAATCTTTTCCTATATACATCCTTCTAGACCCAACTCAAAGCCAGTCTTCCATAAAAATGACTCAACTCTGGTCTTGCTATTCTTTTCTTCTGTACTTGGTCTCATCCTGTAAAATGAGCACTTTTGTGTGTGTGTGTGTGGTACACGGGCCTCTCACTGTTGCGGCCTCTCCCGTTGCAGAGCACAGGCTCCAGACGCGCAGGCTCAGCGGCCATGGCTCACGGGCCTAGCCGCTCCGCGGCATGTGGGATCTTCCCGGACCGGGGCACGAACCCGTGCCCCCTGCATCGGCAAGCGGACTCTCAACCACTGCGCCACCAGGGAAGCCCAAAATGAGCACTTTAATACCCACTATACTATACTGTTTCACTTTTATTTCCTCCCTATGGCTAACTGGATTTAAATCAGTTCAATTAGGAATTGCTTATTCAGCAAGGGATGAAAAGCATTAGGGCACACTATTGAGCTAGTTGTTAGTCTATACTGTCTAGTTGTTATAACTAGAAAAATTTGCTTTGGAGGTGGTGGCAGCAGGATGCAAATTTAAATTGAATTACCTGTTTCTGTGGAGAAAGGCAGAAAGGATGATCTGAGCCTACCACACTCTTCCTCATTTGCAGACTTGCAGATTTCAATGGTGAAGAAAGAGAACTTTTGTTTTCCCTATTCAAGGAACAGAGCTTTTCCTCCTCTACATGAAACTCCTATATAGTGCAGGTGTCAGTCCTTTATCATACAGTTCCTTAAACTAAGGCAGTCAAAGCCAATGCTGTAGCATCGCCAGCTGCTGTGAGATGTTTTTCTAATCCCTCCCTTCCTCCAAGACTAAATAACCAATATACCTAAATGAGATGCTGAAGCTGCAGATTCCTTACATTTCTTCAATTTCAAAATAGATTCCCCCACCCCCAACTCCACCTCCATGCACCATTACTCCATTTTTTGAAAAATTCCTGTCATCCAGTGGATTCCAAATTATGCTTCATAGAGGAGATGCTTCGAAGATCACCCAGGGAAAAGAAGAGAGCTGAGTGTGTGAAATTAGCCATTCATGGGGTTCTGAGTAAGGTTTTGTTTGGAGGAGAAAAAAAGAATTCCACTTTTAAAAAGTTTGAAAACTGGGGCCTCCCTGGTGGCGCAGTGGTTGGGAGTCCGCCTGCCGATGCAGGGGATACGGGTTCGTGCCCCGGTCTGGGAGGATCCCACGTGCCGCGTAGCGGCTGGGCCCGTGAGCCGCGTAGCGGCTGGGCCTGTGAGCCGTGGCCGCTGAGCTTGCGCGTCCGGCAACGGGAAAGGCCACGACAGTGAGAGGCCCACATATCGCAAAAAAAAAAAAAAAAAGTTTGAAAACTGTCATAGGACTAATCTTTACTTCTGGCAGGTAAGCAGAATGGTTCACATCCAAGTAATTCTTGATTTAAACTATTCAAAGTAAATACTAAATGATTCTAGAATTGCTAACTACCCCTTGTCCCAAAATGTTTAAGTTTGGAAAAACAGCAGTCCCCTCTGGATCAATCTTTAGCCATAGCAAAAACAGAATACTGACATTTTTAATACCCTACTGCATTTCAGACATTGTTATATGGTCTAATTCACCAAAACAGCCCGTACTAACTAAACAGAAGCTGGTCTTACTTCATTAAATCCCTGAAAGACTTGGAACAGACAGCTTAGAAAACTTCAAGGTTGTGAAGGGCTGGAACACTACAGAAACAACAAATGCACAGTCTGTTGAATGATGTATGGAGACCAAAACCTTCAAACCCCTAACAAAGCACTCTCATGTTACTTTTATTCAGATAGTTGTTGGCATTTGCAGTCATCTGCTACCTCTCTACAGTCTCTGAATAAGTTGATTATACCCCACTGCTTGAAATTCTACTCAAGATATAGCCCTTTCCTTGTTCTATTTCTAAAGCTCCAACTACTCCCTCTCAAACCCTTTCACTTGGTCCCTCTTTAATCCATCCTTTAAATTGTGTTATTGCTGGGGGTTCTTTCTTTGGCCCTCTTCTCTCAATGCATGTTGGCTCTGGAACCGCACTGAAGTAGAACATCAGCTCTGCTTTCTTAGTTTGGGCAACTGTGCAAAAAGAATGTACTCTTTTCTGTGCTTCAGTGCCTTCATCTGTAAAACTGAGATAGCTGTACATACCTCACAATGATAGAATTAAATGAAAACGTACATAAAAATATGTATTCAGGGACTTCCCTGGTAGCGCAGTGGTTAAGAATCCACCTGCCAATGCAGGGAACATGGGTTCGATCCCTGTCCCGGGAAGATCCCACATGCCGCAGAGCAACTAAAGCCCGTGTGCCACAACTACTGAGCCCACGTGCCACAACTACTGAAGCCCGTGCGCCTAGAGCCCATGCTCCGCAACAAGAAAAGCCACCACAATGAGAAGCCCACGCAGCACAACAAGGAGTAGCCCCCGCTCACCACAACTAGAGAAAGCCCGCACGCAGCAATGCGGACCCAACACAGCCAAAGACAAATAAAATATTTATTTTTTTAAAAATGTATTCAGGGGCTTCCCAGGTGGCGCAGTGGTTGAGAGTCCGCCTGCCGATGCAGGGGACACGAGTTCGTGCCCCGGTCCGGGAATATCCCACATGCCGCAGAGCGGCTGGGCCCATGAGCCATAGCTGCTGAGCCTGCGCGCCCGGAGCCTGTGCTCGCAACGGGAGAGGCCACAACAGTGAGAGGCCCACGTAGCGCCAAAAAAATAAATAAATAAAAATAAAAATAAATAAAATAAATAAAAAATGTATTCAGGACAGGTGCATATTAGACACTACAGAATGAGCAATAATTTCAGCCATTATTTATATTAACAATATTCTTGAAGAATCTTAAACTCATCCATGCCTTTACCTATACTGAGAGCTGGAAACTCCCAAATTTCTATCAACAGATCTCTCCTGAGCTCCAGATCCTACTATCACCTTTCTGTCCTACAAGCACCCCAAATACTATTTCCAAAAGCCAACACATCTCCAAACCCTAACCTGCTGCTCATCCCATATTCTCTAAGTTTTTTTTTAAGTAACTAATCAGCAAATATTTCTACCACATTTTTCAACTGTAACTCCCCCATTCCCACTATCTTGATACAGGCTCTGTCTTTCTCCCAACTACTGTAAAAGACTCTCATTTGGTATTTGAGTGACCTACACCTCTCTCTCCTCATTTAATAGATGACTTCAGGTAAGTTGCTAACCTGAGTTTCCATTTTCCTACCTGTAAGTATGGGATACTGCCTCCCGGAGTTGGTGTGGGGATTAAAGTAAAACTATGAAAGTACCTAACGAAGTCAGTGCTAAGTATTTCATCCTTCTCATCCTCTAAACTGTCACTCTACACTGACTATCCTCCCTTACAATCAAAACATAAGTACAGGATAAAAATCCAAAGCCCTGGGCTTTCCTGGTGGCGCAGTGTTTGAGAGTCCGCCTGCTGATGCAGGGGACACAGGTTCGTGCCCCGGGCCAGGAAGATCCCACATGCTGCGGAACGGCTGGGCCCATGAGCCATGGCCGCTGAGCCTGCGCGTCCAGAGCCTGTGCTCCACAGCGGGAGAGGCCACAACAGTGAGAGGCCCACGTACCGCAAAAAAAAATAATAATAATAATTTAAAAAATAAATAAATAATCCAAAGCCCTTCTTATACTAGGCCCAACCAACCTCTCCAGCTTTATCACTTATTCTTTCCATATTAAACTTCTCATTTCACAAGACCCAGTTTTCTATCTGGCAAACTCCACATATCACACAGTGGTCCATGGGCTTTGGGACTAGAGAGAGACTGTGGCTTTGGGTGGAGTTCCAACGTATTTTCATTTATTGATACTAATGACTTAAAGACAAAAGTGAAATAACAAAGACATATGTCAGAACTTCACTGGCTTGTCAATTTGAGCAACTTCCTTGCTAAACTGGATAATAATTTTCAAATTCTGGAAGACTAATTCTTCAAATTTTGTTTTATTCAAAATATGTCAGGGATAGAGACATGACACACTTAAGTTTAATCTGCATTAAGGGAATTCCCTGAGTGGTTAGAACTCCGCTCAATCCCTGGTCGGGGAACTAAGATCCCACGTGCCTTGTGGTAAATCTATATTAATATTTTCTCCATCCCTTTAAGTCTAGACAATCAAGAAAAATCAAGTCCTGATTTGTATATAGCATTTGCCAATTTCCATGGTGTCAATAACATGGCTGACCTCAAACTACCAGTGGAATACAGGAATACAGTGGGGCTGAGAAGACATGTGCAAAAGCACAATATTATATACTGATACAGACATAATAACTTTAAGAGTGATGAATTTAAATATTACAGTTTAATGGTAATCATAATGGTATTCTAAGTTTATGTAGTTTAACTGTAACATATTACTAACTGTAGTGTACAATGTAATTCAATGTAAACAGAAAGGCATTTAAAATACCTTTTAATACAATGAATTTAATTTTTTTTATTTATTACTAATTTTTTTTGCGGTACGCGGGCCTCTCACTGTTGTGGCTTCTCCCGTTGCGGAGCACAGGCTCCAGACACGCAGGCTCAGTGGCCATGGCTCACGGGCCTAGCCGCTCCGCGGCATGTGGGATCTTCCTGGACCGGGGCACGAACCCGTGTCCCCTGCATCAGCAGGCGGACTCTCAACCACTGCGCCACCGGGGAAGCCCGTATTTAATTTTTAAGTTTATGCAATTTGTTTAATAAAGACTGTGCTTAACAACTAGCTTGCTAAAATTCTTGAAAGCTAAACTGGCTCACAATTAGCTACCTCTAGCACATTATTGGACTTGGACCTTGAATTACCAACTCCACCACTTGTTAGCTATGAGACCTTGTATAAATAACCTCTTTGAGCCTGCTTCCTCATCTAAAATATGAGAATGATACATTAGATGAGATAGCTAAACTTTTATGTATACCATCTGCCAAGCACTGTGCTATCATTTAAGTGCTGATTACCCAATTACTCATTCTATTTGATATAGATCGAATGTTCTTTCCCCCATGAAGACTTTCTTAATTTCCCCAAATTTATTACTTCTCCAGAAAGCCAAAATATTTCTTCATCCCTCTATTACAGCTCTTATCTCATATTTTATCCATTTTGTTGTCCACCTAACAACACTGTCTGGTCCTAAGCCAAAGATGGTGCCTTGTTTATCTGTTCTATCCTAGCAATTAACACAAACATTTGGGGGCTTCCCTGGTGGTCCGCCTGCCAATGCAGGAGACATGGGTTCAAGCCCTGGTCCGGGAAGATCCCACATGCCACGGAGCAACTAAGGCCCATGGGCCACAACTACTAAGCCTGTGCTCTAGAGCCTGTGAGCCACAACTACTGAGCCCGTAGGCCACAACTACTGAAGCCCACATGCCTAGAGCAAGGGCTCCCAACAAGAGAAGCCACCACAATGAGAAGCCTTCGCACCACAATGAAGAGTAGTAGCCCCCGCTCGCCACAACCAGAGAAAAGTCCACATGCAGCAAAGAAGACCCAATGCAGCCAAAAATAAAATTAAATTAAATTTTAAAAAAACACAAAACATTTGTTGAAAGATGGATACAAACAAAGGGCATGCTTCAAAGAGATCCAAATTCAGTATCACCTATTCTCTTTTGGTCCTCCTTTAACAAGGCTACAGAAAGGCATTTTATCCACAAAGCAAGGAATGTGGTGAGTAATACAAATAGAATTCCCTCAACCCTACTGGCAGAAAAACAAGTAAATTTATCTGCAAGACAGAAGGCGACATAGACGGCCTTAGAATTTTACAAAACGTTCAGGTTTGCCATCCTGATTAAAACAGGATGCCCACTCACTAGCTCTGAAGAAGCGATTTAAAACAGTGGTGGAGTGGAGTAATGTTAAATGGAAAGAACAATACTGCATGGTCATTTATTTCCTGAAGATTTAATAGTAAGAAAACAATATATTTGGCTAAAGTGATGTTTCTTTCTTTTCTGATTTTTGTATCACTAAAACTTGGATATTTTAAATTTTTTTCTGAAGTTGAAAATGGAGCCAACATGATTACCTCAAACATTTATAAACAAGGGACTAAATGCCCAAACTAAAGGGTTAGGAAGAAAAAGATGGCTGTAAGGAAAAAAAAAACTTCCTTATATAAGAGAAATATTACTTATGCCAACACTATAGGAAAACTAGATCTTTTTTTAAAGGAAACATTTCTCAAGTAATCACTTCTGTGCTCCTTTGCTAAGTCTTTACTACATTTTAGATAATAATTTTTTTCATTAATATACAGTAAATATATTAATAACTACCCAAACACCTAATCTATACTAAGATTCACTGAGAATCCACAAATCCTGTCATCTATCTCCTTCTGTTCTCAAGTCCTTTCTTATGTTTTATATGTCATTAGTATTTAGGTCAGAAATTATAGAACACAAACAAAAATAAGATCTTACTAAAAAGACCTGTTTTGTACCATCAATTCCTCTCCATGAACCTCAAATGTTATCTTGGGCCACCTAATCCTCTTTTACTCCTCGGTTTCTCTGATCTAAACTACCCCATGTGTGAATCTTCTGTACAATTTACCTAATAAAATTTCTTTTAGTCTCTTCTTGAAACCCTCCTGTGACTAAGACTCCATTTTTAGAAAACTCCCCCTTTACAAAAATCTCCCTCCCTATAACCTTTACCTATTGGTTCCAGTGCTGTCACTAGCATGAAAAATCATTTGATAACAGCTATCATATTCCCCCTTATAAATCATCTCTACTAAGCTAAACACTACGATGAGAAATAAGATAACATGTATAAAGCACAGTGCAGGAAGAAGTGAGCCATATATATATATATATATATATATATATATATATATATATATATATATATATATATATACAGTAATGACACCTATTATTACGAAGTACTGGTTCACCTTTACAAGTTTCCCATTGCCTTTCACTGAAGCTTACATCAAGGACCTCTGCCATCCTAACTCAAATTAGACCTTACTCCTCATTCTCTTAAACTCTAGTACTTTATTTTAAGCCAACTTTGTATCTCTCTCAGTAGATTCCTTCTATATCCAACTAACTGCATAAACATTTCATTTAACTCCCTTTTCCTAATCTAATCTCCAAACTTCCCTTCCTGGAAACCCATTCCACAAACTCCAATTAGACTTGTTCTTGAACTGTACAGGAATTCCTATTCCAACTTATTATTTCTACAGTGTTATTATCTATACAGATTTGGGCTGTTGTGAACCATGTTCACTCTTCTCAAAACACCTCTGGCTATCTTCTATACATCTTCCAAGGCTCAGCTCAGAGATCACTTCTTGCAGGATTCTTCTATGATCAATCAACCCACACCCCAAGCTGGGTTAGGCAATCTTCAAGTTTCCTAACTGGCACTTTGTGCATACCTTGAGAAAACACTTTTCATTTTGTATTGTTACTTGTCACTAATATAAGGCTCCCTGACAATACATTCGTGGTTTCTCTGTAGTGTCTAGCACACAGTAAAGTTGTTCCAAGAAAAGATAAATAGCTTCATCTCAATTCTTAAACACTATAATAAATTTTCAGTATGTCCAAACACACTCCAAGTCACCATTTTTAGGTCTTCTGCCTGAAAATCAGAATAATCCTAAAGGTAAAGAAATCCTGAGTTCTTTTTCTCATCTTGCAAGATGGTGGGTGAAAAGGCTGAGAAGCCAGATACTAAGGAGGAAAAACCTGAAGCCAAGAAGGCTGATGCTGGTGGCAAGGTTAAAAAGGTGAAGCAGGTTAAGAACGGGAAGCCCCCCTGCAGCCAAAACCCTGTCCTGGTCAGAGGAACTGCAGATATTCCCGATCGGCTATGTATTCCAGAAAGACCTTGTACAAGAGTAAGTATTCAGCAGCTAAATCCAAGGTTGAAAAGAAAAAGAAGGTGAAGGTTCTTGCTACTGTCACAAAACCAGCTGGTGGTGACAAGAATGGTGGTACCTGGGTGTTTACACTTCACAAAATGCCTAGGTATTATCCTACTGAAGATGTGCCTCGAAAGCTGTTGAGTCACGGCAAAAAACCCTTCAGTAAGCATGTGAGAAAACTGCACGCTAGCATCACTCCTGGGACCATTTTGATTATCCTCATTGGGCACCACAGAGGCAAGAGGGTCATTTTCCTGAAGCAGCTGAGCAGTGGCTTGCTACTTGTGACTGGGCCTCTGTCCCTCAATCAAGTTCCTCTGAGGAGAACACACCAGAAATCTGTCACTGCCACTTCCATCAAAACTGATATCAGTGGTGTGAAAATCCCAGAACATCTCACTGATGCTTACTTCAACAAGAAACTGCGTAAGCCCAGGCACCAGGAAGGTGAGATCTTCGACACAGAGAGAAATACGAGATTACAGAGCAGCGGAAGGTTGATCAGAAAAATGTGGACTCACAAATTCTGCGAAGAATCAAAGCTGTTCCTCAACTCCAGGGTTACCTCCCCTCTGTGTTCGCTCTTACAAATGGAATTTATCCTCACAAAGTAGTGTTCTAAACTTCTTACAAAAGAACCTAATTAAATAATTCGGTCCAAAAAAAAAAATCCTGCTATTCTCACTTAATAGCAATGAAATTTTTAAAAATATACACCTTAAGCTGTTGTCACTATAGTAATATTTACTCTAGATCTGTCTCTCCTAAATCTCCCCTTAGCTTTCCAGTTATTCAGAAAAATCTTTACCCAAGTGCCTGATTGAGTCTAATGTTGGGCTAGACATTAAGAGAATTACACAGCCCTTAGTCTCCCCTACTAGACTATCTTATTTTTACCTAGAGTTAAAAAGCTAGAAAGATAAGACAAAACTAAACCAACTAGGGACTTCCCTGGTGGCACAGTGGATAGGACTCCGCACTCCTAATGCGGGGGGGCCCGGGTTCAATCGCTGGTCAGGGATCTAGACCCATATGCATGCTGCAAATAAGAGTTCGCATGCCACAAATGAGGAGCCCGCGTGTGGCAAACTAAGGAGCCCTGGAGCCACAACTAAGGAGCCTGCCTGCTGCAACTAAGACCGGGAACAACCAAATAAATAAATATTGGGGGGGGGGGGAAACTAAACCAATTATTTTATGAGGTTTCTTTAAAAAAAAAAAATCACTATTGCAGGGAGTATCTCTCCCTTTATGCCCCACTATTCCAAAGTTGAGACAGAAAAAGATTAACTGACTGCCATCATCTTCTGAATAGCTGACAGTAATACTCAACAACAACAACAAAATTTTAAGAAAAAAGCTCATATGGCAATATATAGCACAGGCAAGACCTTCAAAAAGCATATATCCTGGGCTTCCCTAGTGGCGCAGTGGTTGAGAGTCCGCCTGCCGATGCAGGGTACACGGGTTCGTGCCCCGGTCCGGGAAGATCCCACATGCTGCGCAGCGGCTGGGCCGGTGAGCCATGGCCGCTGAGCCTGCACGTCCGGAGCCTGTGCTCCGCAACTGGAGAGGCCACAACAGTGAGAGGCCCGCGTACCGCAAAAAAAAAAAAAAAAAAAAAAAGCATATATCCTTTGACACAGCACTTAAGGATAGGTATGAATCAATATTTATATCTTAGGATATTTACAACAGTGTTATTTCATCTGGAAAAAAATTATAAAGAAGCTACTCAGTAACAGGGACTGGTAAATTACAATGAATTTTTGATAGAATATTATGAAGCCATCAAAAGTGATGTCACAGCTATATACACTAATATGCATAAGATAGATAACTAATAAGAACCTTCTGTATAAAAGAATAAATTAAATAAATTTTTTTTTTTAAAAGTGATGTCACAGGGCTTCCCTGGTGGCTCAGCGGCTAAGAATCCACCTGCCAATGCAGGGGACTCAGGTTTGAGCCCTGGTCTGGGAAGATCCCACATGCCGCGGAGCAACTAAGTCCGTGCACCACAACTACTGAGGCTGCGCTCTAGAGCCCATGAGCCACAACTACTGAAGCCCACACACCTAGAGCCCATGCTCCTCAACAAGAGAAGCCACTGCAACGAGAAGCCTGCACACGGCAAGGAAGAGTAGCTCCCGCTCGCCACAACCAGAGAAAAGCCCGCACGCAGCAACACAGACCCAGCGCAAACAAAAATAAAATAAATTTTTAAAAAGTGATGTCACAGAATAACAATTAGAGGAAAGTTCTAAATAAACGCAGAAAGCAGTTTACAAAATAATATCTGAAGTATACAACAAAGTAAACAAAGTCACTGAAATTTGCTAGAAGTGTCAAGCCAGACAGATCCAAAATATCCAAGCCAGACAGATCTTGAAGGTTCTATGGTATTGAATTAGATCATGTGACAGAACAAGGCAAAAATGGCTGTAGTTCTGCTTCAGTGTGTTCTGCCAAGAAACATGCCCAATCACGGAACTTTAGAACAGCTGTGACATCATTTTCAGGATGAAGTTTTAAGTATTTCCCTACTGACTGAGTTTCCATTTGGCTGGAAGATTTTTTCCAATCTTGTAAATAATACCAAGGCACATGTACAAACAACCCACTTAAGGGAGTCTATGCTTCAATGAGCTATCAGTCCCATTATCATGAAACTTGTTTTGTCTTGGAAGCCTAATAAAAACTGGAAGAACAGTTTACAGTCAGTTATGTAAGGATGTTAAAGGGTAACAGTGGGCAACACAGGAGTAAGGCAATACTGACTGAAAGGGTAGCTGAGTTTGGAAACAATCATAGGGACCTTCCTGAAACCCCAGCAAGCTCTTCTTAAAGAAAGTAAACTAAAAAGTAATCTGACACAAGTATAATTGAAGCTTTTAAGTTTTTACCTTTGGTGGTTTGTTCACCAGCCTCAGAACAATTAGGATACTCGCTCATCAAAAGTCTTTACAGAACGGTTTTAAGAGCCATTAGTTAGCTTAAAAAAGACCCTAAACCTTGATTATTATTACACTCACTGAAAACACAAGGCTAGTCAATGAATCTTACACCTACTTATGAAGTTTTATCATTCACTGAACCACTCAAGTGAACACAGATATATACTTGATTAAAAGTGCACACAAATTAACAATCCTCAGACTTGCTACTTCACTTTTAAACACAAGTTTTCCCACTAGTTGTAACAAATACAAATTTATCTTAGCGGCTATGCTGCACATTCCAAAAAATACTCCTATCTTTGCCTTCCTGCTTTTAAATCACAAGATGTAGGACAGAACTTTGCAGATGAAAGTAAGCAGATTCTTAATATGTGACAAATACTATGAATATTTCAAGTAGTTAAACCAAGCACCTGGATGCCCCCACACACGTTCATAATCTGCTATGCCACTACATGATGCCTAAAAGGCCACAGCCTCCTTCCTTGTTCCTCTAGAAAGAGAAAGCCTGTTAAGACATCTTTAGAGCCTTTCAGATGTTTGGCAAAAATAATCAAATATCTTTTTTCTATAGATTCTGGAGGATTTTAAGTTAAACTGTTAAACTCTGGGAAAGGAAAGAGTTTAAAGAACCAAAAAGTACCAAGTTTTTTCTGACAGCCAACTTTCCAGTAACCTGGCTCTATCTCCCCAATACTTTCAGCATCACTGACAAGTATACCTCTATTTCTTATTTGTCTGTACACACTGGAAGATAAAGAGTCAACCATCCTGGGCTTCCCTGGTGGCTCAGGGGTTAAGAATCCACCTGCCAATGGAAGGGACACAGGTTCGAGCCCTTGTCCGGGAAGATTCCACATGCTGCGGAGCAACGAAGCCCGTGCGCCACAACTACTGAGCCTGTGCCCTAGAGCCCGCACACCTAGAACCCATGCTCCACAACAAGAGGAGCCACTGCAATGAGAGGCCCGCTCACTGCAACTAGAGGAAGCCCACAAACAGCAACGAAGACACAATGCAGCCAAAATAAAAGTCAACCATCCAGCTTTAGACAACTATGGACCTCTGATTCTGTGTTATGGAGGTCAAGAATCTACCAGAGCAAACTTACTTCTCTGAGCAGCCTTCCTCCCACTGCTCAAAGGAATAAGTCTTTATAGAGGCATAACAAGTGCCTCAGGTCCTAGATCAATTACATAAGATCCCTATGAATTTATGGAAAATTCAAGGAAAATGTATTTACATTAAGTCTGTTAGGTTTTGTTTATTTTACATCTGAAGCTAACCACTCAGGATTCTATCATTAATATATACATGTTTTAAAAACATTTTCTCCTTGCCATTATCTTTTCACCTACTTCCTATACTTCAACATGTCTAACTTCTGGATAATATGATCTGCCCCAACCACTATTTTATCATTTTCTTATGGTCCTAGAGTTTACACTCAATACATGGGATCAAGCATTACCCCCCCTTTCAAATAAATTCAACTCTTTACTTTGGAACTATTCCCTATCACTATGTCCAAGATTCCCACTTGTTACAGAAGAAAAGAGAAAGTGAATCTTTAGGAATACAACCAAATGTTAAGAACAAGAGGCCAGCTTTTTTGGATGATCTGCTTTCCAAGTTTTATATAATTACCTTTTCTAATGGGAAAAAGATTTTGAAAAAAAAAGTGATTAACCAGAACACTACAAAAGACAGAAGGTAGGTCTGAAAAACATCCTCTTAACACTGCCAGTTGTCAGCAGGCAGGCAGAAATGTCAGGGCTTGGTGACACACCAACTCTTGAAAATAACTACAGTACCCCAACAAGGCCAAAAGTTAATTCCGACAGAATTATCTTTTTCTCTGCCACATTACAGCCTCAATTTTCTCCTACTTTCATTTCTACATTTCTATCACTTCAATTATTCCCTTTATGTTTTTTTCAGACTCATTCTTCACCTCTTTCTGCATCATGTAAAGCCAGTTTCTCTAAGGTTGTTTCTGCTTTAACTTAAGCCCACAATTCTGTCCTCCATTAGTGTTCCCATATTCTTTCACCCTAAGGTTCAAATAATAAGACCAATTATCCTCCATTAAGGCTTGAACTGTTAAGTGATACTTGTGTTATTTACAAAGCTTTTATTAATGGTTCGGTATAACACCTCTCCTGTTCTCTCTAGTTCCTTCTCCTTCCTTTAAAGTCTTAAGAAGGGTAAGCTGGTTACCTTTTTAACACTTTCTTCTTCCTCTTGGCGTTTCTCATAGTGTGAGAAGTCATCAAAAATGGAAGTGGTGTGCTTGTAGCTGGCTATGATTTTCAACACCTGCTTAGCCTTTTCCAGAGGCACTTCCTGAGTGTCCCTGGAGTTGGTCACTGGTTTATTCTCGTTGTTCTCTAGGCGAATGTGTCGCAACTGGCTATTGGGAACGTCCTTCACAAAAATCCACCTGACATCAAAACGACCCTTCCATTTGTCCTGGGACCACACACCCGCACATGTGTTGTAGTCCACAGCAGATTTCATTTCTGCAACGCCACAGAAGTGTCCACTGCCGTTGACACTGAAGAGTAAGTAAACGGGGCCCTTCCCGTTCATGGAGCGATACGCAGCATCCAGTCTCTTGTTACCATGCTCTGTGCTGCACCAGATATTATACTTAATGGAACGGTGGATATCGTCCTCAGAGTAGCTCTTAATGATGAAAACCCGGCCATGTTTCAGATTCCAGTCAAAATCCTTGGGGTTATAGTTATTAATGGACCGCAGCTTCTCCAACACTGGGTGAGGTTCTGAAGGAGTAGATCCAGATCCAGCCTGAGACTGTCCTACTCCATTACCATCCACCCCATTATGACCGAACCCACTGCCACGGTTCCGAGGTGCTACCCAGCGGGTTGGCTGAGCTGCCTGTTGCTGCACTGAGAGCTGGGCAGGCTGTGGTGGTGGTGGGGGCAATGGCTGTGTCTGTTGCCCTACTGATGCCTGAGCCGCTGGTGGGCTACTGTTAGCCTGCTGACCTACAGGCTGGGGAGACCCCTGGGTTGGCTGCTGACCTATGTTCTGAACCAAAGCCTGTGAGGGGGTCTTTGCCACAGGACCCTTGTTATCCCAAGTTCCAATATCCATGTTATGTTTTATTGGAGGTGGTGGAAGACTTGACCCTGCAATGCCATTCTTGGTCTTCAACTTGGGTTGCTGTTTTGCAGGCTTGCTAGCAATATCAGCCCAAGATGCTGGTTTTGGAGGAGCAATGGTAGCTGGAGGCAAACTATTGGAAGCCACGATGTTACTAGTAATGGACCCGCTACCAACAGCAGAGCCTACAACTTTTGGAACATTGCTTGCAACTTCTGTGCTACCCAACTTCAGGGCTGCCATCCCCTGGTCTATAGTATTCATGCCAGGAGCCTTATTGAGGGTCTCACTGGCAAAAGCTGACTGTCCATCAATCATGGCTCCACCTAAGGAGCTAGGTGCATAAGCATAATTGCTACTATATCCAGAGCTCTGAGTAGACTGTCCCTGAGAACTGTTACTTCCCCAAGCTGAGAAGTCAATCCCACTGGGAAAGAAATTAAAACCATGCTGACCAAGAAATGGAGTGCTACCCAGGGCTCCTGGTTGTCCGAACATTGCATCTGGTAGGAAGTGAGGCTCTCCGTTGCTCAGCTGTCCATAAGAAGTTAGATAGGGCATGGCTGTGTCACCCCCAGTAGACCAAGCAGCTTCACCCAAAGAATAGGAGAAGCCAATGGAGGGACTGTAGTAACTGGGTAAGTAGGAATCTGACATGGCAGTATATGCATTATTCTGTGGAAGAAGAAAAAAGGGTTAATTAAAACTAAACACAAAAATACATAAAACGACCAGAACATTTCCTCTCCCAATTATTCACACAATTCAAATATTTCAGTCACTACCATAAAAAAGGAGAGTGACCTTTTCAGATGGTCTCTTCCCATAAAGTTGCTGCTATTTTTATAGACTTAGATAATATTTTGGTTTAATAATTGAACTGCTTAAACATTTAAAATTAAACTGACATACAGTGAATACCAGCCTTACCTTTTAGTGCTACAATTCAGAAAAGGGAAAACCCGTCATCTCACTAAGTTTAAGTCTTCCTCTATAGATGTACTGAGATGATGCCTTCATTAAAACCACTATCTCTGGACTGAAGGAGTGGGAATATTGGTAGAAAGAAAAAGTATTCACAAGAGTTTCCTATTAAAACTTACTATATAATAGATAAAACAAAAATAACTGGAAATTTCAAGTTCTATCCCAAAAATCTGTGCAGCCATTCCTCAACCATAAACCAAAAATCAAGCTTCAGTACACCTACTCTACAGTAAAGCCTCCTGGCAAACCATCTGGGAACATCAAGAGATGCCACTATTTAAGTATAACCTGGAAAGAAAATGTACAGCGGCTTCCAGAAGATTCAAAACCAAAAAAAATGTTGCTACCTGTTTTGCTTCACCTATAAAAGTTAAGGCCGTAAGCTAAAATGCACACCTTTTTCATTAAAAACAGGAATATAATTCTAAAGACAGTACAGTCCACATCTTTATAAAAGGAATCATCCTTCAGAATGACAACCAGAAATAAAGTTATACGCAACTAGTCCTCACATTAGAAGACAGATTACATTGCAGAAGCATTCTTACTTTCATTTATGCTGACAGTTCTTTTTTATAAATCCTAGTAACTCACAAAGTACTCCCTTAAATGAGAAGCCAGAGATATATAGAATTGGTTTCTATAGATATAGACTCAGCTCAACTCAAAAATAGACTACTTTAACTTCAAAACAGCTCTGGTATCTAAGAATCCACTAACTAGTCAATAGGGAGTTTTGTTCGTAAGAGACCTGGATGACCATAACTATGTCAGGCCTTAAGTTTGTATTACCAAAGCCAATAGTACTTCTTCCTAGCCACTAAAACACATCTCCTGAAGATTAAATATTTCAACTAATATAGTTTGATAAAATGGTGGTGCTTCTCTCTGCCAATTCTAAATTTTCTTTTAAAAACATAACTCTTTCACATATACCTTCAAGTTTAAGAGAAGTCTATTTCTCGAAGACAGTGTTATAATTTTAACAGCCCCAAATCCACTATGAATAAGAAATTCAGACCACCCTTAATAGATTAAACCTGAAGAATTATTCCAATATAAGGTGATGAAAAACTGGTTAAACTAATAAGAATCTGCTGAATAAAAAAGTAAAATTTTTTTAAAAAGCTGGTTTAAAAAGATGAAATAGCCTTGACAGACTACAGAGAGTCTCAGATTATGTCTATTCAACCAAAATTTATATTTCCCCCCCAAATTTTTCAAAAATATTTAAGCTTTAGCTTACTTAACAAATAAAAAACAAACACACTTAATATCACAGGTTATGCCACTATAGAGCTGAATGCCTACACCTGAACTGGCAGGTTACCACATGCCCCTGAGCTCAAAAATGTGAATTACACAATGTTTCACAAGAACTACCTAGAATTATGTTTCCAAATGCTCCCACTCTCCTTGTTATGATTATGTAAGCAAACTACCTCAAGAGCAAGAACCCATTAATAGTTCATTCCTCTACTTCCTTCCCTACTTTTCCTGATTAACTGGTTATCTTCTGCAAAAACTTTTTTCCAATCACTTGCTTAAGCGGTTTCTACACTTTCAATTCAGAAAATTCTACACAAGGGATCAACAAGTTTTATGTAAGCATTAGGCCCAAACATGCGCATGCACTAATGTCAAGTTATTCAAGACTGTTATGAATATCATACACCATCTCTTCAGAATTTATATAAATGTTCCACAAACTTTTTCATCTTTTAGGATATTCTGGATGAGTTGTCAATTTTCCTTTGGTTTATTAGTCTGGTGAGTTATACTTATCAGTTACAACTTTGTGACTGTCTTTGGGATCCAAGATAGTAACACAAAAGAACTGCTGAATCAAAGAAGTCTCTGTGCACAGTTCATGCTCATATATGGACCTACATGCAACTAATCTTCACATCAGAAGACAGATTACATTGCAAAAACTGGAATTCCATCATTCTTGATCTCTGTTCTCAACAGTATTTTATTTTCCTTCAACTCCACTTTGTAAATACAGCTCCCCTAAGAAGCCAGATATATACAAAATTGCTCTTTACAGATGAAGATGGAGCTCAACTTGAAAGAGTACCCAGCTCCAAAATAGTTCTGATAACCTAAGAACCCACTAACTAGTGACTAGACAAAACGAAGATACTCAGTTCTGCAGCACTGAATAAAGTTCAGGTGATTTTGTTAGTTTTTCCCATCACGTATGAATCCAATTTTCCTAAAAGAAAAATGTTTGGGGGGTGAAAACATTTAACACCAGAAAGTATTCTTAAGTTTTACACTGTTACATTCTTGCTAAGGAGGAAGAACTACTCAAACAAGTGTTGCTGTTAGTACACTGTAAAATGTTATCAGTACTAGCCTCAGAGAATGGTATGTTTGCTCACAACAGAGATAAGATCCTTAAGGGCCTATGACATTTGTAGCAACTGGTTTTATAACATATTGAATGATATTAAGAAAGTCATCCCCTGAAAATGAGACTTATTGATAGAGCAGAGAAAGAATAATGGTATACTGCATCCTCTGATCAAGCACGAAAATGGTTAACTACTCACGGGCCTTGCCTGGGGACTCAAGTAAGGTTCAAAATCATCATCATTTAATCCATCCTTTTGATGTACAGATCCATTTTGTACTAAAGGAAAAAAAATTCACATTAGGAGTGTCTCAATCGTACAATCCACCTCCCAAATTAATCAAATACCTCCTAATCAGAGAAAAACCATACTACACAGAGCAAGTAAGTTTGGGTTTCGAAAGGATAAAGATGAGAATGAATGCTGAGCAACATTCGTCAGTAAAAACGTCTCCCTCCACCCAGAGCAAGTTGATCTAAAAAGGTCATTTTATTGGCTCCTCTAGATTTATATTCCCTCCCGCTTCCCCTCCCCCATCACATGGGAGCATTTCCAGAGTGTGATCCACGAGGATGAAAAACAAAGGCCTTCTGAGACCTACAGGAAACCAAGGACCTGGGACATTTCAAAACCGAATCCACCCCCACCCCTAATGAATTACTCCTTGTTCACTACAAAGCTGTTCGCCAGCTGCAGGAACACACCGAAAGGGTCAAATACTTAACTGTGAGGCACCTGCAAACTAAGCGGCTTCCGAAAGGTCCTCTCCCCGGGGCGCTTCCCGGAGACCCCGCCCCCACACACACGGGGTCCCCCGCCCGCCAGGGGCACTGGCGGAGCTGGGCTCACCTTTGTTTCCTTGACCTTTTGGTCTCTGCGGGGGAAGGAAACGTCGCCGAGTAGCACATCGTCCGAAGAAAAAACGGAAAAGGAGAGACAAATTAAAGCCGGGACCGATACGGGAATAAAGGCGCAGGCCTAAGGAGAGGCTCAGGAATGGGGTGAGGGGGAGGCTGAAAATGGGAGGCGGGGGAAGCGCGACGCTGGCGGGGCCCAGGGGGAAGAGGGGGGCCGCGCCACAAACAACGCGAGGGGACCAGGGCTTCAAAGAAGGGGAAGGAAACAAGAGAAAAACGAGGCCCGCTGAGAGGAGGGGACGCGGCGCAGCCGGCGGTCTCCGAGGCCCAGTGAGGAGCGGGGAGAGCGGGCCGAGGGCGAGGCGCTGGGCGCGGCCGGCCTGAGAGCCTCAAAATGAGGCCCGCTAAAGGCGCCGCCTCAGCTCGGCCCGACCGGGGGCGGCGGGCCCGGGCCTAGTCGGGCTCCCTCTCGCCTCACACAATGGCCGAGGCATGCGGGCCGGGCCTGTACCTGCTCCAAGAGGCTGCTGGCCGACATGGCTCTCGGATCCTCACGGGTGGCGACGGCGGCGTACTCTCCTCAGGGTGGCGGCGGCAGCGGATGAGCCCCGGCGACGGGAGCAGGCGGCGCAGCGGCGGCTTTTGTCCCTGACACTCGGGGGCCTCGGCGGACGCAGCGGAGACACAGCGCGCGGCTCAGGCTCCGGCTCCGACTCGGCGACGCTCTAGCCCGACAGCTCAACGCCCGTCTCTATGCTTTTACGCGCGCGCCCGCGCCTCGCAGCCGAAATAAGGGCGCCGAGCAGCGGAGGCGGACGGCGCGCACGGCGCGACGCTGACTCTCACATTCGCTCACCCACGCTGAAGGGGCCCGGCGCGAAGCACTCCGGGAAGGCAGAGGTGGGGCCGCAGCGCCCTCTGGTGGGCTGGAGGAACGGAAGCGGCGCGCGCGGCCTCCCCGCCCCCACCCCCTTGGGATTGGGGCCTAGGAGGGTGGGGGCGGCCAGGGTCGCACCACGAGGTTTTGACTAACAGCTGGAGGGAAGGGAGTGGCTCTAGCTTGGGGGAACCCACAAAAGCTGGGTTTTCAGTGAAGAAGCGAACCCCGAATGCTGAGAGGCCTTAAACCTGCTTCCCACTTGCAGATGGCACCCCACCCCCATATGGGGGGGAACACGAACAGGAGTCACAGAGCCCTCAGGGAAAGTTCAAGGGGGCCCTGCCCTGAGAAAGACACCCCTCACCTGGTTATCCTCCTCTGTTAGCAGGCTACAGAAAGAGGGCCCAGAGAACAAAAATATCCAGAAAATATCCGGTCCCCTGAGAAAGAGATTCACCCTTTGGCGTTGCAGGGAGGAGAATCCACAATTCTTTTTTAGGGATGTCGCTGGCCCCCATGATAATCTGTTAAACTGTGGACTTTTTTTCCAAGAAAAACGCACTTCACACAACCACACAAAATTTTACATGTTCCTTCAATGAGTCCTTACCTGGGGAAGAAAGGAAATAAATGCTATTTGAATACCTGCTGTAGACTAGGCTTTGTTGTTAGGTGCTTTCAAACATATTAAAGGCTTTCAGCATCTTCAAAGTAGCTGTCAGCCAATCCGTTTTATAACTGAGGAAACAGAGAGGTTAAGTCATGTGCCCAAGGTCACAAAGCTATTAAATAGTAAGGTTTGCCTGACACTGAGAGGAACATAATAGTGTCCCTCCACCCCCGAGAGAAATCCTGTATTCAGGAACCAGAATCCTGAGGCGATCTAAAAGATGGATGGGCAGAAGCATTTTTAATCAGAGGCAAACCTGACTCCTGCAGGGATATTTGATCCCAGGACAGTCCATCTCCTAATAGCTTTTGTTATTGCAAATAGTAGTAAACAGATAAATAATGCACTCAAGTGTCAACCTGATACCATCCCCTCCCTGGATACAGGAGGCTTGGGTGGACTCAGTAGTAAAATAAATGATAACACAGCATCTTGGATTTTGCATCGTAATTTTGCTTAAAGTGCTCAACGCATTTTTTCTGCCCATAATCACATTGATGGTTGGAATGAATAAGGTCAGGCACCAAATGTGATAGACTTATGGCAGAGTCCAGGTTCAGAGCATAGATCCCACCAAGGGAAGAGAAGAAACATAGTAATCCTTTTTTTTTTTTTTTTAATATAAGTTAACCAGTTAACTCCATGGCCCAGATTTATGTGTAAACTGTAAGCAGTTGCCTACACTTACCCTTGAAGGCGGCAGTGGTATGGTGAAAAGAGGATTAGACCAGGAGTCATAATCGGGGAGGGGCAGTGACTAAACACTGGCCTCCCCAACAGATTGGTGACATTAGGTAAATTACTAAACTTTTCAGAGATTCCCTCATTTGATAAAGGGGATAATAAAATCTACCTAACAGTTTTGCTACAAAGATAAAGTTCAAAAAAACAAACAAAAAAAAACAAACATTAAAGTAAATCTGGTACATTGTAAACTTCTTTCCTATAATCCCATTAAGGGATGATAGTGAAAATTCCCTCCTTCCAATATTTTTATAGTGCCTGAAATTTTGATTAGTTCCTTTGAGATTACTTTCTGTCCTACAGGATTTCCCAGTTAAAACACAGACATCCTGGGGGAAGGGTAGTCTCTAAACCTGGATTAGTTCACCAGATTGGCTTTAATAGGACCCTGAACAGAACACACAAGACTGATACATTTAATCACTGGGAAGAGGGAGAGGAAGTCTGGAAGTGTGGGATATCATCTTAGGGGGCAGACCGCTCATGGTTTGAGAAAAGAATACCATATCAGAAATGAGTTTGGGTTCTAGTTTCACCTCTGCCACTAGGTGCATAAAGCACTCAATCCCTCTTCTAACAAGCATTTATTGAAGGCCAGGTAATGTGCTGGAGAGAAAGTCTTAAGAGTTCACTTCTGGGCTTCCCTGGTGGTGCAGTGGTTAAGAATCTGCCTGCCAATGCAGGGGACACGGGTTCGAGCCCTGGTCCAGGAAGATCCCACATGCCATGGAGCAACTAAGTCCGTGTGCCACAACTACTGAGCCCACGTGCCACAACTACTGAAGCCTGTGCACCTAGAGCCCGTGCTCCACAACAAGAGAATCCACTGCAATAAGTCCACACACCGCAATGAAGAGTAGCCCCCGCTTGCGGCAACTAGAGAAAGCTGGCGCACAGCAATGAAGATGCAACACAGCCAAAAATTAATTAATTAATTTATTTAAAAAAAATAGTTATTCACTCACAGTTGTTACAGTGCAATGAGAAAGCACAGATGGACCTCACTTAGTCAGAGGACCAAGAAGTTTTCCCTGAAGTCCTGAGCTTCAGCTAGAACCTGAAAGATGACCAGAAATTGACCAGACAAGGAGGGAAGGGATGTGAGAGACAATATGTGCAAAGGCCCCAGGCAGGGAAGGATCTTGGTACTGGTGAAGAACTGAAAAAAAGGCCAACGTGACTGGTGCATAATGAGAGAGAGGGTGGCACCAGATGAGACTCAAGAATTGGGCAGAAAAGAGAAAAATAGGGCCTTTAGTTGTTAGCTACAAACGATGATCAGTTAGTAAAAGGCTAATAGAAGCACAGCATTCTCAGATTTAAGTTTTAAGTTCACTCTGATTGCAGTGTGGGAAGTAGATTCAGGGAGAAAAGAGTAGACTAGGAGTTAGAAGAATATTGCAGCAAGTCCAGGCAAAATATAATGGTCTAATATAGTGATGATGAAGACAGAGTGAAGTGGACAAAATGGACATTTTAGGAGGCAAAATGAGAGGTCTTAGTGATTGATTGGATTGTGGGGAGGGCATTAAAGGAGGAGATATCAACATAATATCTAGTAGTTTGATTTGAGCGATTCGGTGGGTAAGGTGCCATTTTCTAATGTGGGGAATCCTAGAGGAGATTTTGTGATCATCAATTTATCTTTGGACATGTTGGGTTTCAAAAGAATATAAAACATCAGATAGGAATGTTCTGTAGACAATTAAAAGGTTTGGGCTTAGAGAGTAAAATCAAGCTGGAAATACAAACCTTAGAGTCTCTGGTATGGGGATGTTAGTTGAAGCCAAAGGAGTCCCTGGGATTTCCTCAGAAGAGAAGTGGGGGGGACTTCCCTGGCGGTCCAGTGGTTAAGACTCCACGCTTCCATTCCACCTTGGGGGGGCACAGGCTCGATCCCTGGTTAGTGATGCAGCCAAGCAAAACAAAACAAAACAAAGAGAAGAGAAAGAGGAGAGCAACAGGCCCAGCACCAAACCAGAGATGAAAGGGGAGACACGGAGAGTAAATCACTTCCTACTCAGAGTCTATTTCCAAGACTGTAGAATAGGGAAGTTGGACCAAGATAACTTCTGAGGTTCCTTCTAGTTCAACCATTTTAGATTTCTGGAAGGTAGAAACCAAGGCGATCCTTCTGGATATATGAAGGGGGCAGTGGGGATAAGAGAGTGAAAAGAAGCAGGAAAGGAGGACAGATTTTATGTACTCTTCAGAATTTTGCTATGGCCTGGGCTGGGCCCTAGAGCTCTGGTTCTCAAACTTTTCCAGTCTTCAGGAACAACAGACCTCGCTGCCCAAGTCACTCCCTTAGTAAGGCAGGAATAGAAGGGACCTCCTTTGAGAAATGTTTATATACTTCACACAGCTGACAGTGTAAAAACCTATTTTTAAAGATTTCTGCTGGTTCTCTGTAGTCCACACAGTTTTCAAAGCTTGTCACTCCCTAGCCCTGTATACTTCTCACCGTGCACTCCATGCTCCAGCCACACTGCATTTTTCTCAAATACACATTTTGTTCTGGAACCCATGACTTTGCACATGCAGTTCCTTCTGCCTCAAATGTCCTTGTCATCCCCCCTCCCCAATTCCTATCTGTCCTTCGAGGAGACCCTGATCAATGAAACCATATTTTTTTCCCTCAAGCAGAAAGAAAGTGTTCTATTCTTTGTTCATCCATAATATCGGTCACATTTCCTTATGGTAACTTAGTGTATTAAAACTATCTGTTTGGGGCTTCCCTGGTGGTGCAGTGGTTGAGAGTCCGCCTGCCGATGCAGGGGACGCGGGCTCGTGCCCCGGTCCGGGAGGATCCCACATGCCGCGGAGCGGCTGGGCCCGTGAGCCATGGCCGCTGAGCCTGCGCGTCCGGAGCCTGTGCTCCGCAACGGGAGAGGCCACAACAGTGAGAGGCCCGCGCAAAAAAAAAAAAAAAAACACACACACACACACACACACACAACTATCTGTTTGGGCTTCCCAGGTGGCCCAGTGGTTAAGAATCCACCTGCCAATGCAGGGGACACGGGTTCGAGCCCTGGTCCGGGAAGATCCCACATGCCACGGAGCAGCTAAACTAGACCCATGTGCCACAACTACTGAAAGCCGCGTTCCTAGAGACTGTGCTCCGCAACAAGAGAAGCCACCGGAGAAGCCTGCGCACCACAACGAAGAGTAGCCCCTGCTTGCTGCAACTAGAGAAAGCCCTCATGCAGCAACGAAGACCCAACACAGCCAAAAATAAATTTATAAAAAAAAAAAAAACTGTTTACATCAATATTTTCCTTTTAGAAGTCTTGGACTCAGTTGAAAATCTAATGAGAATAATGAAACTTCTCAGAAAAAGGAACATACACACAAATTTTTGCCTACAATCTCATTAAGCACTCCCTTCCCCAAGCCCATACATCCCATGGACGCCAGATTAAGAGAACCAACTCTCAGCTTATATATTGCCTCTTTAATAAATCTATGACTGCTTAGATGACAAATAACTTTTTTATTATTAATCTTTATAATCCAACTCTAAGTAAATGTTTGTTGAATTAATTTATCTCATTCATTTTCAAAATTCTCCCTAGTAATGTCAATCCACATTTTATTAATGAAAACCTGGTGGGGTTAAAAAGTCAAGTGTGCAGATTTAACTAGCTTAATTGAATGTTAAAGGAAAGGCACTGTGGAAATCCCAAGATAAACTGATGGTTGGCTTTTAACTTGCAGGTGTGTTTTATGACTTGCTGAATGGAGTTTTGAAAAGAGCAACGTGAGAACAAAGCTAAAGGAAGAAAAGACCTACAGCTGGGCCAGGTGGCCTAAGGACACTAGGAATCCGCAGCTGTGTATATACAAGGGACCCTGTTGGAGATGTCGTCAAGGGCAGAAAAGAACAAGAAACAAGAAAGAGCCAGCAGGAAACGAGCCTTGAAGTTTCAACTTAGAGTCTAGAGGTGAAAGCTGAAATTTTCACTAGTCCCCCAAGATATAAGAAAGGTAATGATAATGTAATGAGCTTTTCATAAAGCTAAATCTTCTCAATGCAGAAGACTGCTCTTTATTCTGAGATTATTTCCCTCCTAACTTTTTTGACGTGAAAATGCCCTTTCTTCCCAAATGATGCCAGTAAAAATTAGCCATTTTTAAAAATATCCTTATTTGGTAAAATATAATGTAGAGAACCCCATGTTGGTTCCTAAGACCTTTTTTTTTTTTAATCTCTTTTATTGATCCATGGGATCTAAAAGTCTGAGCAACACTGTGGTAGGAAACAGCTTACAGTCTCAATCTAAGACAATAGGCCAGAGAGAAAAATGGAGTGTAAACAAGATTTCTGGAGATAGGGCCAAGGGGAAATGAAGCCAGGGAGCCCCAGAAAGCGCTGGCTCAATTTTAAGTCTGTGCCAAGAAAAAATAGTTAAACCAGTGAATGTGCATCTAAACTATTTGTGACAATGTTTTATAGATAAATCCTTCCCTTTCGGTCGTTGGGTGGCAGCTACAGAATATGAGAGGCAAGAATATGAGAAGCCCTGTCCAGTTTGCTCAGAAAGGCTAACCAGAATGTCTCAGTCATGGAAATGTTAACTTAGCATTTCTGAGGCATAGTGGTTCCATTTCTGTTCCTGGAGCAGGGGAATATCTTTTTGCTCAGTGGGCAAAGGTTTTACAATATTATCAATGTTCTATGGAATAGGTTCCCTGTGTAACAAAGCACATGGGGTTGGGTTCTACACAGTAGGAGCTTAGCGAACAAATGAAGGAGTTCTAACCAGCGACCCTGATATCAACGTCATCTCAAACAAGACCAGACCACTTTTAACAAAGTGATAAATCAGTACTTCCTGTGACTGATGGACAGGACAGATGATCTGGGTTCTAAAATCCTTTCTCAGGTAACTGGAAGTTCCCTCCCTCCACCACTCCCTCTGCAGTACTGTGGAGAGATGGTGAACTGGACTGTAAACAAAACCACCTAAGTAGCGACTAAACATGTTATCAGCAAAACATCATCCTAATAAAATGGTTTGTTGAAAGTTTCCTTTTAGGTATTAAGCTTCTCTAGTACATTTAAAGACTCTGTTTAATAAATTTGATCCGTATACAACGTTTCAAATGTATCTATTGTTTAGAGTAGAATATAAGTGTTAGTTTCCTCATTGTAAAATGAAGTAAATAATGCTCTTCACCACATAGGATTGTCCTGAGGATCAAATGGATTAACATATGTAAAGTGCTTAGAAAAATGCTTGGTACATAGTTACCCTTCAATAAGTATTGGTTATTATTGTTCTTTTTATTATTCATGCATCAAATATCTATCCAGTTTCTGCTACATGCCAGGCACTGTTCCAGGGACTGTAGAAACAGCAGTGACTAAGAGACGAGAATGGTCCCTGCTCTCACGGAGCTTCGATTCTACTTGGGGGAGAAAAAATACATGTATGTCAGGTGATAAGTAAAAGAAAGAAAAATAAAGCAGGGTAAAGGAAAATAGGAAGCATAGTTTAGGAGGAAGTTGCCACTTTTCATAGGGTGGGTGGTCAGGGAGGTCCTCTCTGATAAGGTAACATGTGGATAGAGACTTGAAGGAAATGAGGTAATAAGCTTTGCAGTTATCTGCAGGGAAGAGTGTGCCTGAGATTATTGAATGAAAAAAATAAGCTACCAAAAATAAGTAGATCTGGGTTTGTAATAGGGAGTGACATTAAGTGAAGAAACCACGGCCCACCTAAGACAGGGCTCAGTTCCAGTCAGGTGTTGCTGTGAGGAAATGTGGACCCAGTGTTGTCAGATCTTCTGGGCTTTGTGGGGTTTTTTGTTGTTGTTGTTGTTGTTTTAAGAAAAACTTTATCTTGAATTTTTCATGTGAACTGTCGTAGGCATAATGCATATATATGTTCGTCAAAAGACATGTACAAGAATGTTCAGAGGTGGGCATTCCCTGGCTGTCCAGTGATTAGGGTTTGTTGTTTTCACTGCCAAGGGCCCAGGTTCAACCCCTGGTCGGGGAACTAAGATCCTGCAAGCTGCACGGTGTGGCCCCCCAAAAATAAATAAATAAATGTTCAGAGGCATTATTTATAATAGCCCCAAACTGTAAGCTACCCAAGTGCCCATTATTAGAATGGATCAGCTGTGGCATAGTAAATAATAACAGTCTCTACACAGCAATGGGAAGCAATCAACTATACTTCACACAACATTATGGGTGAATCTTACAACATAATGTTGAGAGGAAAAAAGCCAGTCCCTAAAGAGTTCAAAACAGGTAAAACTAAGATATGATGTTAGAGAGCTAGATAGAGGTTACCCTGTCTGGGTGAGGTGCTGGTGACTTTTTTTTTTTCCCTTGATCTGAAAGCTGATTTCATGGGTATGTTCAGTTTATCAAATTGTACAGTGATTTGTGCACTTTCCTGTATGCATTTATACTTCAATAAAAAGTTAAAATAAAACTAAAATGTGGGCCAAAGTAAATCTTAAGGCTGAATCAGAGCTGTGGGCTTCCAATTTGCTCTACAATACGTAGATTTCTTTAGAGAAAACAGCAGAGAAGTTTTTTTTTTAAACTTATACTTTGAGGGAACCTCCCTGGTGGTCCAGTGGTTAAGACTCCGTGCTCCCAATGCAGGGGGCCCGGGTTCGACCCCTGGTCGGGGAACTAAGATCCCACGTACCACAACTAGAGAAGCCCATGTGCCGCATCAAAGACCCAGCACAGCCTAAATTAATTAATTAATTAATTTAAAACAACCTTATACTTTGAAATGCAGGTAACATCCCCCACACCCCCTCTTACAGAAGCTCCTACAAAGCGCAATGAGGAACCCATCTTTCCTTCTGGGTCATTACCCAGCCTCACATTTTCCTTTATATGTGATCCAATACTAATGTCCGCTCTTGTTCTCAAACTAGAGAAATCAACCCATATATACCATATTATAAGCCAAATACTAGTAAAGGTACAGAATTGGAAACTATAGATACAGGAGGAGAACCCAGAGGCAATTTCAAAGTAGGGTGTGGCCTACTTTAGGTTGAGAGAGCACCAGGAGTCTTCAGGTTGGGAGGCTCATAAGACATAACAGAAGAGGTGGTAGGAATCATACTGGGCTGAAATAATTTATCCAGGAAACAGGCATGTCTTAGCCTGGGCCATGGACCATAGGTAGAGAATCAATCAGGTGTAAAAGATAGGTTTTAGAATCTGTGTGTTCTGGGGAACTTACAAGCACATCTCAAAGGTGCTTCAATTCAGGTGATGGATGAAGTTAAGAAGGCTGTTCTAGGCAGTGAAGACTGCAGTCTATGGATGTATGCTGAGGTTTGGGTCTTGGGGGTTTCTTGGGAAGAAGTGATTGTCTCAAGAGTTGAGTTACTGACATAGCAGAAAGGCAGTTACTAACATGGCAGAATTTGGGAACTAAGTCACATTTGATTCCCCAAAGCAAGGGCTAGAGAAGCAGGAGTACGATAAGGATGTTCAAGGAAAGTAGAACCTTCTAGGGGAAGTGAAATTGCATAGCTCAGGACTAAGAAAGGTGTTCCAGGATTGGGAAGGAAACCTAGAAATGACTGAATAAAGGCTAAGAAGAGAAATTCCAGGGGCAGAGTTCCAATCTAGCAGAACTGATCCCTTGTTTAGTGCAACCACCTTGGTTGTTATTGTAGTACATTACAGACTACACAAGAATATCCCAGGGAGGAAGCATCCAAGGTGTGAGGGATCTGTGATCAATTGTACTAGGTTAAGTTGACTGAAAATGCAGGGGCTAGCCTAGAATCTGATTTTTTGTCTCAGAGAAGACTATTTCCTCAGGAGTATTACCCAAAGTGAATCACAACCTCGTACATATTTTGAGAATTCAACCTTTTCTTTGTCCTCGCTACCGCCTTGATAGTGGTGGACCAATTATAACTCAATCAACTAGTAGTTCCATATTTCACGCTTGATTTTACTACCTTTATCATCAAGTGTTACCAGTACTTCCCACCATACAGACTTACCTTTAATGCTTTCATGAAATGGATTAAAATGCCACCACTAAAGGGTGTCTCAGACCACCTAAACTGAATATTAATTTCCAAGGTATCTGGATTAACTCTGGTCCTCCTTCCCAAATATGGACAGAAACATGAAAGAAACTTCACAGGAAGTAACTTTAAATCTTAAATATTCGAATCTATTGTCCCTTTTTTACTTCAGAACGCCAGGGAGTTTTTGTTTTGTTTTAATTTGGGGAGGGGGGCAGGGATGGAACCTGGAAATTGAAAAGGGGAAGAGAACAGGAAAGCGGGAGTCAGACAGGGACATGGCCAAGGCAAGAGTTGACTCTGAGGCCTTTGTGGAAACCACATGACAGGAAGGTTTGGGGCATTTACCTGCCCTGGATTCATCTGATGGAAGCTCAGAGAAACTGACACACGACTGGGCTTTCACCAGTGCGTTGCTCTCAGAAGAGACTGCCTGAGCTGCTGACTCTGCCTAGCTCTGGAGACAGAAGCAACAAGAGACTTAGGATTTTTTTCCCCTCTTGTATAAATAAGTCCAACTACTTGAAAATGGAATGCAAAACAAGTAGCCAAAAATGGTCTCTCCTAAATCAGGTTAGGTATACATCTTCTCCAGGAAGTACTCCCATATTTGCTGACCCCTGCCTCCAAGCTGGGTTAGATGCTTGACCCCTTGTTCTCTCTTCTCCCAGCCAATAGCTCTATCACTGCACTTACCCCAATATGATGATTTCAGTATCTCACTGTGGAAAGGCTTAACCATTCTGTAACTTTGGTAGCCTTCTGAAACCTACGGACCAACTCTCGGAACAATGTTTATCAATGCATGAAATAAAATACATAGCATTACAAAGGAAAACAATTATTATATTGAAATATAGTTCTTAACTCCAGACAACCTCTGGAGAATGAATCCCTTGAGTGCATGGACTGAGCCTTCATCTCTGTACTGCCAGTGCCTAGCACAAAGCCTGGCACATAGATGGTACTTACAAATGTTTATTTAATGAATGAACAGAAAGATTAGATGGCTACTGCCAACTCAGCCTGAGGAATGATTCATTGCAACTGCTTGTGTATATACCAGTGTCTTGCATGTGCCTCACCCTGTCTGAGATCTAGACCAGGGCTGTGAGGAAACCCACACTCAAGAATGGGTGCATAGTATCTAGCAATAATGACAGGCTACTGGAAGACCAGGAAAACAACAAAGCTCATGTATTTCCACCAGCTGGAATATTCAGATAGTGAAAGTAAACAGGCTCTGTCTTTACGAGGTGATCTCTTGACTTTGGAAGCATGACGCTCACACTACTTTAAAACACTACCAACAGCTCTGACGGAGGAAAGAAAGGAACCTGAGCTAGTGGGTAGGTGTTCTCCAGGGCTCCTCCTCTGTCCTGATTTGAGCCTTTTGTCTCTGGGAAAGATAAAAAGTGTCCCTAAAAACCGCAATAGGGATGACATGTGCCTTTGTAGGTTCAAGTAGTAGTTTTAGGCTTAGGCAGAAATTTTTTCTTTATGTACCAACAGACAACCTAAAGCAGCAAGAAATAAAAGCCACGTCCCTCACTAAAGATATATAAAGGGCCAAAGGTTTGTTCTAAACTGATTGCTATGTCTATTAAATATTTTGAAAAGAAAAATAAAACCCCAATTTTAAAGCTGAAAACCACAACTGTATGGGGTTCAGAAATCTCACCCATAAGGCTTTTAAGATTGACCCTTTCAAGTTAGAGGGCTTCTCTAGCTATACACAGCTATCTGAGGGATGGCAGGACGCAGTTTTCACTTGCTTAACAACGGGGTTTCCAACATCTGTTGGAAGAAACATGGCTTCAGGTGGGTGCCTTCAAAAAAAAAAGGAAACTACAGGTTAAAGTTTTGTATTTAATTAAAAAAAAAAGACTCTCCCACTCCTAAAGTGTATGCTTTCACTTTTGACCTATTTTTCTTTTAAATTGTCTGCAGTTTCCCTATATTTTTCCTAGTGCAGTAAACAATGCAATCAAAGAAACAAAAAACAGACTCCACTCTTGCCCCAGACACTGAAGATGAGGTCAAAGAGAAGGAATCACAGCATGGAAAATGGGCCCATCTCTAAATATACAAAAACATTAAAAAAAAAAGAAGAAAACAAAATAACCCCCCAAAAGATATTATTATTACATTCCTGGTACATTTCCTATAATATAATGTTGCAGACAATGCTTCTTTCCCAGGGAGTCCAGCTCGCTCAGGAGGAGACATCTAGTCGGTGCCTCAGGATAGGGTGGGGTGTTGCCAAACCTAAGGTTTTTTTATGAGCTCAATATCTCACAGAAACATCTGTGGTATAAATGGTATATATGAATCTAAAAGGGGATGAAGGCAGGCAGGCACCTGTCACTGTTCTCTGAATCAGCCAAAAATCTGAAGAGCGTGGGATCCAGGAGACAGATGCCATTAACCACTGAGGAACGGAAGGTAGAACAGAGGAAGCACCAAATGAATGGCTGCTTTTGGTTCCAAAGCCAGAAAAGGGCCCCACAGAAAGGGGCAGCTGGTCTGGATGAGGAACTCTCCTGCTCCTGGAGTCATGCAATAAAAATGATGGCCTTGGGGCCCCACCCCGAGAACAGCCACAGTCCAAGAACCAGAGCAATTTACACCACATCACACAGTTTGCAAATGAATGGACTAGGAGGGTAAGTGTTTTGACAAAGTGGGGGGCAAGGTGAACCTGAACCTCAAAGCACAGCTGTGACGTCTCTGGATTTCTATTTCTGCCAAAGCCACAGGCCTCTGACACCACTTGCTCGGTGGAAATGTACTTCTTAACACTGGCCTTGCCTCAAAATGGCAGCCATGGTAGTAACCCTCAGAGATATTAAGAGGCATCAGTTGCACTTCTGGAAGTAAGATAATTTCCTTGCCCCATCCTTGCCAAAGCACTTCCCTTTTTAAGCTGCTGCTGGTATGCTACCTTCCCCTCCAAGCAGAGTGCAACTTACTTTTGTTTCAGACTTTTGCATTGGCCTCTGAGGCCCCCTTCCAGGACACAAAGTAAAGTATCCTTCTGCATCCACGTGTGAGTGGGTTGCCTTCCAGGGTCAGATTTGTGTTCCCTGGTTTGGTCAATGCACCTTTATGAGAATAAAACCACATGCGTACACAGACAGACTAGCCTGGAAAGGGCTTTCTGGATAGGGTTTCTGGTTATCTTGATGCCTCCCCTAAAAGAAATAACTTTCTTGGTGTAAGAGGATTAGGACATTGAGTGACCTACTCTCAACTTCTGGAAGGGCAGCTTGTTTTGTCCATTTTTCAATGAGGGGGTGGAAGGGACCCAACCTGTTCAGTTACAACAACAAGATTTTGTTTTTAAAAAAAAGGATCCTATGTGGAAATGAGTGGGACAATGATAAAAATAAACAAATAATTAAAATTCCAAACCAAAACATATCTCCTGGCCCCGAGACCCCCAGTTAATCCTCTAAGACCACAATCTCCACATTGTGGACTTGATGCTGGTGTTCTTCCATCTCAGCCACGACTTTCTCCTCAGTCCTCAGTTCTGTCTCCAAAATGACTGCTTTGCCCTCAGTATCCTCAGCCTCTGGGTCTGGGGCTGGGTCAATCTCAATGATGGTCTGCCCATCCTCTGAGGTGCTTTCAACAGCCTGGATGGCTGAGGTCAGGCCAGACTCCATGGCCACCAACTCCACAGGGCTCACCATGGTGGTCATGTTGCCCAGGGTACTCCCATCCTGCATGGCGGTGGAGCTTAGCAGCGCCAGGCTAGATGAAGGGTGGATGGTCACTGTGTCTGGTGAGCTGCTCTTGGCAGATGAGACCACTGTGGCATAACGGAAGAGCTGAGGGCCAGAAGGCAGTGCGTGGACAGTCACAGGACTGGAGCCCTGGCTGAGGGTGGCCACTGGAATATTGCCCATGGAAAATGACTGACCCACGGGGGTGATGGTGATGGGTGAGATGACTGTGAACTGAGGCTGCTGGACAGGAGGAGAAGGGCTCAGGACGGTGGTAGAGGCTGGCCGCTGGAGCCGGGGCCTTTTGGGAGGCTTAGGAGTGCTCACAGGCATCAATACCACATTTTGAACCGTCTGGGATTTCAGCCTGTGATCCTGAGCTTGCTTCTTCTGCTCTTCCAACTGGCGTTCCAAGTCTATGGAAAAAAGACAGACTTTGTGTGGAGAGAAGTATAATCTTGGGAACAGTAAACTGGGAGTGAGGAGACCTGGGGTCTTGCCCTGGTTTTGCTACTATGTAGCCTCAGGCAAGTCATTTCATTGTTTTCAAGAAGAAACTAGACTGGATGGTCTTTAAAATCCCTCCAGTTACTACATGTCATTGTGTGATTATAGGCAGGTCAATAATTCAGAATCTTTTCGTGCTGTGATCCTACTATAGCTCAACTCTAGAAGCTCCTGTGGCATTTTGTCACCTGTCACCAAAATGCAAACCAAAGAAGTCTCCAGTTGGTCTACCAGCTTATATAGGCCCTGCCTGGGTCTACAGATGAAAATAATATCTGCATAATCCCTTTGCAACTGCCATGGACCCACAAAGGAGCTACAATGGCCACTCTGAAAAGCAGTGATTCCCAAACTGTCCTTCAAGGCAGGATCACTTGCTGGTGACCCAGATGGCTTTAGTCTACCATTAGCCCCCAGAGAAGCCTACAGAAAGTTATAGAGGAAGTCCCTAAGAATTACAGAACTGAAGGAGGTCTTAAGAGTTCTAACACATTCATTTTGACATAGATCCAGAGAGATAAAGCGACTTCCTTACGGTTACAGAGCATGGGCCAAAACAAAAGTCTTCTGAGAGTCAACTTGGTGGCTTTTCCACCCCAATACACCTATCACTATCCCTCTCCCAAGGGTCCAATCCAACCTTGATGACCACCGGTGAGTCTGGTTCTACACCAGAACTTCTCTATTGCTTAGCACCTGATAAGCATCCAATAAATAACCAGTCACACCTGTAGAGCACCTTGCTCACTGTGGAACACCCAGAGCAAGTCAACTCCTTGTTTGGAATAAAAGGAGTAGGGAGTGAAAAGAACACATTCAAAAATTTTAAAACATTGCCTTTTACGGTTACAAGATAATGCATTTTTTCCAACTTTAGTAGTAATCGAAGAAATGTGAACCTAAACAAGATACCAAATCTATAATTTTTAAAAAGTTAAATCAGGGTGTATTATAAAAAACAATGCCCATTGTTGGTGAGCTCAAACTTGTGATGTAAGTTGGTATAATCTTCTTGAAAATTTGACAGTAGGTCACAAGACTCCATAAACAAATTATCAATACCATTTAACCTCAGGCTTAAATGGTATTGATATTGTGAAGTAATTTAAAAGAACATAAGAAGAAAAGTTATATTCATACAAGTTCACTGCAACAAAATAAGCTACTGAAGAAAACTTTGAAAATTTAAATTCATCCCTAGAAGAATGTCTAGGTAAAATACTGTGTAGCAACTTGGAAAAATATTAGTATGTCACAGTGAAAAAAGCAGAAAACACAACTTTATGTATACTGTGGTTATAACTAAAATGATATGGACAAGGGACCAGAAGCCTACATTTCTAACAAAAACCATTTTTCAGATGGTGTAAAGTTTCAAGGTGGAAGACAGCATTGGACTATGAATAAGAAGACAGAGATCTACTCTGGGCTTCACTGTCAAGGAGTGATGTGGTCCCAGGAAAATCATTTATCCTCTCTGTGCCTCTACTGGGTTATCTGTAAAATAAGGAAACAGCCTATAATATTCCTACAAAGATCAAATGAAAAAGGGCATCTCTGAGAATACCTGGTAAACCGAATTTAAAATATAAACTGGGCATAAAAATAAGTTTAAAACAACCTAAATTGTTCTCTTACCAAATGATCTTTCTTGCCTCTTTTCTTCATGACCGACTATTATAATATATTCTATGTCATTTAAGACGGATAATCCATACCTCCAACTTGTTTTGCATCTTTCACTGCCTTACCTCCTCCAAAACCTTCTCTTGATTCTTTTCTGGGTAAAAATGATAACTCTCTTTGTTCCACCACTATACCTGCTATATGCCTCTGTTACAAAACTGACTACTTTTTGCACTTATTTCTAAGTCTGCTTTCCCTTGAGTTCCTTGAAAGCCCTCAAGAGACTGAGGCTACCTTAGTCAACATTTTATTTCTAAAACCTAGCTTGGAGACCAGCACAAAGTACTTATTAAAAAGAGTTAAATTATCCATGTGCTCATAATTTCTGATTACCAGAAATAATGAAAGTGCTAAATGTATATCAAAAGACTCAGTATTAATAATGTAAAAAAGACAAAGGCCAATTTTTTTCTTCTGCCACTTATATTGCTGGACTAATGGAGTGATCTAGCAGACATCTTAATCCTCCAAACATATAGAAGGAGGATCATGTTGCTGGCTTTCTTTTCTTTTCCTTTGTGCTTCCTCTGCTTCCCACCACTCCACCTCACCTAGGACTATGTACAAAGAAAAAGCCAAATCTGATACTATGTGAGCTGAAAGAAAGAAAGAGAGAGAGAGACAGAAATAGAGACAGAGAGAGAAGGAAGAAAGGACAGAGGAAGGGAGGAAGGAAGGAAAGAAAGAAGAAGCAAGCCAATCCAGTCCCAACAGAAGTCAACAAAGAAATGGCAAGACTCAAGGATATTAGTATAATATCGCCTAAGAAAAGAGAGAAGTTATACATACCTGTCAGAGTATAGAGAAACTGCTCTTCTCCCTGCTCTACTTGGCTCCTTCTGTTGTCCAAAACCTTCTTGACTGTGTCCATTAGGCCAAATGTATGTGCTACATTGTTGAGAACAGCAGCATCTATTTAAAACAAAAGACATGTCTGTCCAGTTAAAACAGAAATGTTCCACCAACTCCCAATTGTGCTGCTTATAAATATAAAACAATCCAGAAATTAGAATACTAACAGCATTTTCAAAATATTTTAACAAAGATTTATCACATGTGTAACTAATTATTATTTAATTGTTATATCTTTATACATGTTTCCATATAAATAACTACAAAAATAAGGAAAAAGATCTTGCATCTGGTGATAGGGTCTGACTTGTCTTAGAAAATATGGTCATTCTACTAGACAGAGCTAAGTTTGAAACTTGGTTTTGATGTTGCCTATCTGTGTGACCTTGGGTAAGTCACTTCCGTCCTCAGTTTTCTCATCTGAAACAAATGCGACTAATAATACTCTGCAAGATAGATACGAAGATTAGAAACATCATATTTTAAGTGACAAACATGGGAAATGACATGCAATATTATTAATAGTATTATCTCTGTTCCCCTTTATTATTATTATTATTTTGGCTGTGCCACGTGGCATATAGGATCTTAGTTCTCTGACCAGGCATTGAACCCGTGCCCCCTGCAGTGGAAGCACGGAGCCCTAACCACTGGACCTCCAGGGGAAGTCCCTCTGTTCGCCTTTAAACAAAACTTCTTGAAAGAGCTGTCAGTAACTGGTCATTACTTCCTTAACTCAGACCACTTTTCCACCTACAACTCTCTTCTACAGTTGTCTCATCCAGTTCCATGGTTTTGAATATCATGGACATGCTAAGAATTTCCACATGTAGATCTCCAGCCCAGACCTCTTTCCTGCATTACAGATTAATACTTCTGTTGAGCCAAATGACTTCTCCATTTGAAGCTCTCATAAGCATCTCAATTAAACAAGTCAAAAACCAATTCTGATTTCTTCTCCCAGTGGTCTTCATCTCAGGAAATTTTACCACCACTCACAGCTCAGACCAAAAATATATGAGTCATCCTGGATTTCTTTCTTTTTCACCCTACATCCAATCCATCAACAAGACTTGTCAGTTCCACATTCAAAATATAAGCCCAATATGATCCCTTCTTCCCAGGTCTACCACTACCCACTCTAATCCACGCTTCCATCATCTCTTGCCTGGACTAATTCCTTCAAGAATTTCCCAACTGGTCTTCTTGTTTCTACTCTTGCCCCATATAATCTATTCTCCCCACAGCAACCACAGTGATCTTTAAAAAATATAAATAAATCTGAGGGACTTCCCTGGTGGTGCAGTGGTTAAGAATCCGTCTGCCAATGCAGGGGACACAGGTTCGATTCCTGGTCTGGGAAGATCCCACACACTGCGGAGCAACTAAGCCCGTGCACCTAGAGCCTGTGCTCCGCAACAAGAGAAGCCACCACAATGAGAAGCCCACACACTGCAACAAAGCGTAGCCCCTGCTCGCCGCAAACTAGAGAAACCCCACGTGCAGCAACGAAGACCCAACGCAGCCAAAAATAAATAAATAAATAAAATAAAAATTTAAAAAATTAGTTAAGACTGTCATGGGGTCATTAGAAATTGTCAAACGTGATAATTCCCTCAATTACAAACAAGTGAAGAAATAATCTTGAAAATATTAATGAGTTTGCTTCCATTAAAGATATAAAAATTAGGGCTTCCCTGGTGGCGCAGTGGTTGAGAGTCTGCCTGCCGATGCAGGGGACATGGATTCGTGCCCCAGTCCAGGAAGATCCCACATGCCGCGGAGCGGCTGGGCCCGTGAGCCATGGCCGCTGAGCCTGCACGTCCGGAGCCTGTGCTCCGCAACGGGAGAGGCCACAACAGTGAGAAGCCCACGTACCAAAAAAAAAAAAAAAAGATATAAAAATTAAAAAACTATATTAAAAATATATAAATATATCTGATCACTTTACTCCCCTGCTCAAAATCACTATGATGGCTTACCATCACCTTAAAATAAAACCCAAAGTTCTGACCAAAGCTTATCTAAACTGTCCCCTCTGCTCCTGTGCAACCTCATCACCTACCACTCTCTCCATTAATTAGTCCACTGGAGCCACGTCAGTGCTTCTCTAATTCTTTGAACCCACCAGGTTCATTGTAACTTCAAGATCTTTGTTCCCTCTGCCTGGAATGCAGACAATCGTTCTGGAGGCCTTAAACTAACAGAATATGAGAACTGTCTAAAACCAGGTGGATTTCTCCAATTTTCAGACTCTATATATCTACTTTGTATCTATATCGAGAGAGAGAGATTGCTTTCTGGCACCATTTACAAGGCAAAAATTACCTGTGGAAAAAGCAATGCCAGACCTGAGTTCAAAACCTAGTTATGCTAAAAATAGAGCTACCATATATGATCCAGTAATCCCACTCCTGGACATATATCCAGAAAAGATGAAAACGCTAATTTGAAAAGATACACGCACTCCAGTGTTCACAGCAGCAATTTACAATTTACAGTAAACAAGACATGGAAGCAACCTAAGTGTCCATCAATCAGATGAATGGACAGAGAAGATGTGGTATACATATCCAAAGGAATATTACTTAGCTATAAAAACAGAATGAAATATTGCCATTTGCAGCAAGGTGGATGGACCTAGAGAATAACATACTAAGTAAGAGAAAGACAAATTACACTTACATGTGGAAGCAAAAAATAATACAAATGAATTTATTTACAAAACAGAAACAGACTCACAGACATAGAAAAAAAACTTATGGTTACCAAAGGGGAAGTGAGGAAGGGATAAATTAGGAGTATGGGATTAACAGATACACACTACTATGTATAAAATACATAAGCAACAAGGATCTACTGTATAGCACAGGGAACTATATTCAATATCTTCTAATAACCTATAATGGAAAATAATTTGAAAAAATACACATAGGGGCCTCCCTCATGGCACAGTAGTTAAGAATCCGCCTGTCATTGCAGGCGACACAGGTTCAAGCCCTGGTCCGGGAAGATCCCACATGCTGCGGAGCAACTAAGCCCGTGTGCCATGACTACTAAGCCTGCGCTCTAGAGCCCGCGAGCCACAACTACTGAAGCCCACGTGCCACAACTACTGAAGCCCACACGCCTAGAGCCCGTGCTCTGCAACAAGAGAAGCCACCACAATGAGAAGCCCGCGCACCACAACAAAGAGTAGCCCCCACTCACCGCAACTAGAGAACGCCCGCGTGCAGCAACGAAGACCCAACACAGCCAAAAATAAAATAAATTAAATAAAAATAAATTTACACACACACACACACATAACTGAATCACTTCTCTGTACACCTGAAACTTACACAATATTGTAAATCAACTATACCTCAAGAAAAAAAAATTTGCAATTCAAAAAAAAAGCCCTAGTTACGAACTTTGGATAGTAACTTTTTATGAGCCTTAGTTTCCTATTCTGTAAAATGAGGATAATAATACCTATGCCTCAGTGTTTCATGAGGCTAACATGATCTGCCTACAATGACCGCTATTGTTAGGATTAGTGTGTTTACCTGTGACCTGGAAGGGAGCCTGGATAAGCCGCTGCTGAACTCCCCTGAGTAGCTCCTCTATTTCCTTCTGTATATTGCAGACAACCTCTTCCATCAGTCCTACATCAGCTATTCCTTTCCAGAACATCAAAGTGTCCTCTGGCAAAAGAGGGATAAGTCAGAGGGTAAACAAGGGACGCTACATATACTTAGGCATATCTCTTCAATGTTAAATTCAAAATTATTTCGATTCAAAATGATTTTTTTTTTCCGTGCTGCGCAGCTTGTAGGATCTCAGTTCCCTGACCAGAGATTGAAACCGGGCCACAGCAGTGAAAGCCCAGAATCCTAACCACTAGGCAACCAGGGAACACCCCTCAAAATGATTTCTTATTGGGCTATTTCTGGGAAAAGAAAAGAAGCCTTTGGACCACTAGCTGCCTCCCTGAGTTGGTATCTAATTATTTGAACTCTGCAGCAAAATAGGGACTTGTGATAATTGCCTCAATTTGTCATGCCTCTGGCTACAGGGAACAGGTATCTTCCTCCAATAAAATTATTAAATTAAATATTTAATAAATACTAAAGCATTTATTTAAATAATTTAATTTAAAATTAAATAATACATAATATTTTAAATGTTAAGTAATAAAGAAATTAAATTAAGTTAAAGATATACTCCCTCTAATCCTATACTTAAAAAACCAAAATAAAGGGACTTCCCTGGTGGTCCAGTGGGTAAGACTCCGCACTCCCAATGCAGGGGGGCTTGGGTTTAATCCTGGTCGGGGAACTAGATCCCGCATGCATGCCACAACTAAGAGTTGGCATGCTGCAACTAAGAAGTCCACATGCTGCAACGAAGATCCCATGTGCTGCAACTAAGACCCGGCGCAGCCAAAATAAATAAATATTAAAAAAAAAAACAATAAAACAGTTGAATAGGTGGGGTTATAAGCTCCCTGGGGGCAGAAACTATGTCTTTTCATCTGTCTAGATCTAGCAACAGTACCAGCTAAAAACAGGCAGCAATAAATATTTGTTAAATAAATTAATGAATGAAGGATGATGTGAAGCTTCTCCTGTCCCCTCTAAGTGAATCATCATTAATCATCATCCTCTATACCACCTGCTACCTAATTTTTTCTTCTAACATCTTGCAGCTTGGTTTCTCTAACAAAAGTGCCAAAGTTGGAGTCAGTGTGACAGGATAAAAAGCATGGACTTCAGAGTTAAACAGATGAATTCAGTTAAACAGATGAATTATTAGTTGTGTGACTGGTCTTAGGCAGGGTGCTGACCCTTTCTGAGTCTCAATTGCTTCATAAAATCTGACTTTACAGGGCTATTGCTTGGATTAAAATAAGATGTTTGCAGCTGTAATTAGTATTAATATGCATAAGAAAAACCAGCACAAGTAATGAAGAGGCCTTCTGTGTCCATAATCGTAATGGTGATAAGAGTCACAAAACCTTACAAGAAATCTGAGCCCCATAGAAAGTACCTGAAATTTCCTCTGAGTCTTTTTTCATGCCCTCCTCTGTGGCCATGCTGACAGCAGCAGTGAGAGCCGAGTTCCATTCCAGCCCTGCCTCTTCCATGCTCTCTTCTGAGATGGCAATCTGTGTGATGCTACCTAAAAGCAGTCCATTAGAGGGAAGGCCCGTGAGTTTTATGAAAAAGTCACAACTATCCTCTATCTCAGACAGCCAAAGAGATCCTGTTATTTAACTTTCTAACCTTTTGCCTGCATGTCCCTATATTTAAAAACTAGAATCCTAGGTAATCCAGGATGAATATTGGATTTCCGAAATAAAACCTGCCTTGCAAAAGAAAATGCTTTCTTCTTACTCTGAATAGAAAGTGAAAGATAGGGGCTTCCCTGGTGGCGCAGTGGTTGAGAGTCCGCCTGCCGATGCAGGGGATGCAGGTTCGTGCCCCAGTCCGGGAAGATCCCACATGCCGCGGAGCGGCTGGGCCCGTGAGCCATGGCCGCTGAGCCGGCAAGTCCGGAGCCTGTGCTCCGCAACGGGAGAGGCCACAACAGTGAGAGGCCTGCATACCGCAAAAAAATAAATAAATAAAAAGAAAGAAAGAAAGAAAGAAAGAAAGTGAAAGATAACTTACAAAATCACAAAAGAGCAATCTGCTTTCTGAGCACAGTTATGTTTTCGAAAGAGACAGAAGGTGGGCACGATTGCCAGGCTGCAGGCCCCAGACTTGGTGAGGATGAGGAGGACTTGAAATAATTTAAAAGAAAATTATAGTCAAGAGCCCTACTACAAGCATGTTTGATACTAACCATCTAGAATACATGAAGTTGCTGTAACTTATTTATCAGGCTATGTAAACGAAAGCAAGAGAAATGAGACCAAAATAAAATCAGATAAGAGATCCATGAATAGCAGATTCACAGAGGAAAAAACCAATGCTATCAATTTTATATTAAGGTTTTAAACAAAGAGAATTGAGAAAAATCAAACTGATCCAGACAGAAATATAGACAAGTGTGGACTCTCCACATTGGAGGATATCAATAATCAAGCAAACAAGTAATATCAATATGGATGATCAAGTAAAGAAGTTTCGGCAAAATTTAAAGGAAGTAGATAATTTCACAGCATTTTTCACTTTTCAAGTGAAAGTGTCACACCACCAAATATTCAAACTGCTAGATATTTTACACTTTCCTGAAAGGAACTTAGGTTCCAAGAAATCTGGCTTCTACTCACCCAGTGGTTACTCACAGAACATTAGGACTGACCGAAAAGAAACCTTGATAAGTCATTTTTAAAGCACAATATTTCCCTTACATCCTTTAGCGTCCTTGTGTCTCTGTCAGGCATATTTATAAGTCTCCTGGAAGTAGTTTAGACATATTCTAAGAATTTTAGCTGTGCTAAGTCTCCAGCTGAACTAAATCCTTAATAATAACCTCATATGGCTCTATCTTTCCTAGAGAGCCCTTGTCTCAAGCTCAACAATACTGAAGTTAAGTGTGTGCCCATCCTATCTCATTTGTGAAGAAGCCTCAGCTTGCTTATCTGAATTCCTTACAGACAGAGCTCTTTGATCCTGTCCAGCCCAGCCAATGACACACTGTCTTTGATACATCTCAGTTCAACAGCTGAAAACCCGTTCTCCGTTCTAATCCACCCGCTTGCCTTGCCACTAGAAGAGCAAAGGATTTTTAAGACAATCTGATTTCAAAGATATGTCAAGTGGCACCAAAGTGAGACTGTTAAATAAGCATTATTTGGATCACCTTTCTAACGTTTACCATGCACTGTAGTAAAGAAACAAGGAAGGAGGTCTGGCCAATAGGAATCATTTGGGAGAAAACAAAGAGAGTTCTTTCTAAAGCATGGACTCCCACCCAAGATTACCATACCTTACATTAACGCTCTCGAGAATTGAAAAAAGAAACACAAAGAAGAACTGAGGGGAAAAGTGCTACTGAAAAACACAGTGGGTTTTCAGGTGGTTTCCTACCCCCTACCATCGGCCGAAGTGGGTGTCTGCACCACACTTGTCTGCTGTCCTGGCACTGGAGCTCTTGCACTGCTGATCAGAAGATCAAATTTGGTGCTTCTGCAGGTATTGGAGCAAACCTTGTCATGTTGGTAAAAATCAATCTGTCCGGAGTCCATCATTTTCCTGTGCGAAGAGAGACAAGAAGTACCAATTCAGCCTGCACTTCATCTTGAAGGGACAAATAGAGACAAAGTTGCTGAGTCCCTTCTATATGTTAATGAAACCTAATAGTATTAAAAGTCATTAGGTTGCAGAAATTCTAATTGGGGCTATAAAATGTTCATTGGTCCTGCCCACATTTACAAGTACTCCTCTTCCCTCCTTCCTCTACTCATTATGAGTATTCTCTTGTATTTCCCGTTATCACTAAGTTTTAGACATATACTCCTGACAATAGCTAAATTTCCCCATAGAATCTCACTGAAACAAAGCCCAAAAGGGGAAAAGACTAACTCATATCCCAGCACAAATGAGAAATGCCACAGGGGGATAAGAATTTTGTGATTAGATTCTGATGTATTAGTACTTGTAGACCAGCAAGATCTGTTGCCACTTCTGGAGACATAAAACTTCAGCACATTTCTTTCCTTTAAAAAAAAAAAAAGAGATAACTCTCCTATAAATACAGAGCAAAGTTGATTATACTAAACCCCCACTATAAAATGTCCTTATAACTAGATTCACAAGACGTTATTATAGGCCATGAGCAAAGCCATGAGGTATTTTAATTACAGTAAACTCTATGTTATAATGTTACTTGGCTTTCACTAAAGATTTTTTAGATACTCTGAGTCTTTTACATTTGGGGAAAGTTGGCATACACTTGTTTTTCTGGGCAAATAAAAGCCAAGAACAACAAAAAAAGAAAGCTAAAGGTATTCACCCCCAATTTCATTCAACTACTGATTAATGCACACAAATCATCTGGAATGAATTTTTTTTAATTATGCCTCTGACTATAAAAATCATACGTAAAGAAAAAAATATTTTCTGTGGAAAATACAGAAAACTATAAAGAAAACAACTGCTTTTTTAAAAAATATCCAACACAGAGATCATATCAACATTTCAGCATATTTTTTCTACTAAATTTACTTACATATGTGTGTTTTTTAAAACAACTATATTAACTGATATCACATTTTGTTTTCTTCCTTACATTACATCATAGGCATTTTCCATGTAAAAACTCTTTAGAAATATTTTAATGACCTCATAATGCCCCATAGTATAAACTCATATATATTTAGATGAGCCATAATTTACTTTAGATACACCTTGATTGTATATTAAAGCAGACTGTAATTTTCACCATCATAAATTATGTTGCAATGAACACTTTTATACTTGAATCTCTACAAGCACTATAGATTTCTCTTAAGACAGATTCCTTAAAAAAATTAAAGACAAAAGGTAAGAGGTTTTTAAGGCTCATGATACATGTTCTGTGGGGAACTTTTAATTCTCAACCACATTTTAAAATTTTCTATCAATAGTTGAGTGCTCAAGAAACACCAACTAATGTTAATTTCACCGAGGAGTGGGGTGGATTACAATGATAAACTTGCTGCATAAAGAGATGGGAGTGGGGATACTATACATTCTAAAGTTTATTTCTGGGACTTCCCTGGTGCAGTGGGTAAGACTCCACGCTGCCAATGCAGGGGGCCCGGGTTCGATCCCTGGTTGGGGAACTAGATCCCATATGCATGCCGCAACTAAGAGTCTGCACGCCGCAACTAAGACCAGGCGCAGCCTAAATAAATAAATAAATAAATAAATAAATAAATAAATATTTTAAAAAAACAAATCAAGTTTATTTCTATGGTACAATGAAGGCAAGGATTGCATTCACTGTGCATAATTGTTACTTACGAACAGCACCCTTCTACTCTACCAGATTATCCCAGGATTTGTCCATCAGCCCACATCTCCATTGTTGTCAAGCTTTCTTAGCACCAGGCTTAGCTCTGCCTATGCTGAGTGATCTCAAGCTGGACTGTCATCTACTCCTGAGCTTCTCTGCCCGGAGAAGATCCTGCCCAACATTCTGACATCAGAAGAATTTGTCCTAGATGCTGGGAAGAGTCAATTTAATTCAATTTTTCTTCTCTCACAGGGATTTTAAGAACAAGTTGATGAAGGTCAAATAATACATGGATTGTTTAAGCCAATCCTTCAGACAGAATAAAAATTCAAATTAAGAAGACTGGATTCTCTGGATTCCACCATGATTAAGTGCCCCACAGTCAGCTGAAAGGTATGAACTTGCTATTAGAGCTCACCTGAGCATGATTCCACCCAGACGAATAGCTCTCTTCCAGTCCTTCAGGGTGGACTTGCCAGCCAGATGAACAAAATGCTTGGGGCTGATCAACTGATCATTAAACTAATGTAAAAAGTAAAGTCCAAAATAATCCAATGTTAATTTAGGCAGGCCAAGAGGGAAAGAAAGACATAACTCTACTTGTTATGAACAAAAAATACCCAAATGACATCTTTAGTCATAGCCTTGTATTCTCCATCCTCCCACCCTATTGTGCTAGAGAAGATGATCCTTCTCTGGACACAGTGCCCTGTCCTGGTACGGAGCTACAGAAGACACGAGGAGGGTCAGAGATTAATATACTGATTAGGATCTAAAATCCATTTATGCCCTGAATTAAGCAGACGGGTCCAATGTTGCAAAGGCTATTTAAACTGAAGTAATCTATCCAGCCCTAATGACAAGATTCAGGATCTGGTAGAAAGAATAAGGATGGTAGAAACCAACAGCACTACAAAGCCTCGAAGCTCTGTAATCCTTAATGATTCTAGGATGATGCCACTGATGGTGACTACTATCTACATAGGTCAGCTGTGGCTACCAGTCGAGACAGAATAAGCAATTATTTCCATATTGTGCTCTCATGAAGATTACTTATTTTTATCAGTAATAATTTTTAATAAACTCTACCAAATTACACACCAGTGTAAGGCATTTTACATATATGCTCTCACTTCCTCTTCTAGCAACCTTACTGTGTGCGTATATAATTATTTGTATTTTAACATATGAGGCTCTGAAATATTAAATAACTTGATCAAGGTCACCTAGCTAGTCAGTGATAGAGATAGGACTCCATTCATTCAACAAATATTTACTGATAAATATGCCAAGCCCTATTCTAGGTGCTGGGGATACAATGGTGAACAAGATAGACAAATTCTCAGCTCTCAAAGGACTTATATTCTGGTGGGACTTGAATCCAGGTCAATTTCACTCCAAAGTCCCTATTTTTTTTTTTTTTACTGTGACACAAAGGGACACCACAAAATTAAAAACATTGACATGGTGGAAGAGAGAGAAGAGGCACTAAAACCATACCCTTTGAAAACAAGGAGACCCAAAATAGGCCCCAGCAAGGAGAAAAGACAATTACCTTGACACACTTTACATTTATTCCTGGGCATACAAACTTCTTCCAAAGGAGAATGGCTTTGCTCTCCCCACAAGTTATGGGGTAAGCAATTTCCATATCCTCATTTGCTTCTATAGTGCTTGCATCTTGAAAATGGAAAAAATATCATTTATTTATCAAACACTCTTCCCCAAAGCTTAATTCAGAATCTCTAGTCTCCTGGTTCCTCTGAGGGGCTAACAGTTCACACTGGTTGGTACTGTTTAGGAATCTTCTGGAGGAAGTTTGGCATAACAGCTCTCCTACCAAAAAGCTCCCACTGTGTGCCAGATGCTGTGCTGTGTGCTTTTATAGGCTTAATCTTTTTTAGTTCTTAAAACAATCCTGTGAGGAAGTGATTGTTTCCTATTGTCCCTGTGTAGGACTCAGAAAGGTGAAGGGACTTTCCCAAGGACACACAGCTAAGAAGTGAGAACGTGGGATTTAAACTCAGGTTTGTCTAATTTCAGTTTCTTTCCACTGACTGCCTTAAAATCAACACCTCATCAGCAACTTCCCTAATGACAGAGTTCAACCTTGAGGCTCCAGTTTCTTTGAGGGATTTCTATTGATGAAAAATCTTTTCAGCAACCCTAGCAAATTCACGTTAAACATCAACGGACAGCCCTAGCATCTTAGGCAGCGGTGTCTCTAGATGTGCCATCATCAAATTGATGGCTACAGCACTGGTAGGGCACACTGGGTAGGGGGGAAAAATAAGGCACAAAAGGCAAGGAATCTCAACCAAGGAAGCTAAGGTCAAAAGTACTAGAACAGGGTTTCCCTGGTGGTCCAGTGGTTAAGACTCCCCGCTTCCACTGCAGGGGGCACAGGTTCTGCAATACCTCGAGGTACGGCCAAAAAAAAAGTACTAGAACAACAAAAAGACTTACCAATCCCTTCTTCAATTTTGTGTATCGTGTGAGTTTCTACTGCCACAACTGCCGTGTTGTTCTCGGATCCGGCTTCATAAATCCTGTTGTAAAAGTGTCCATCGATAAACAAACTACATAAATCACGAAAAAATTAATATTCACAGCATGGGGTTAAAAAATTCGTTTTAATCTATCTCAAAAGGAATAAAGTAATATACTTTACAACTCGATGTTAGTGCTTTGACTAGTGCCCCAATGTATTTAAATTTTAAGCTGCCCGGGACTGCTTAGCAGCTACTACCATGGAAATGAATCAACAACTTTCCTCACCCCAAAGGAAAGTTCCTCTTGCTACTGTATTTACACCGCCACTTGCTACTCTTTTACACCAGACTTTTCCCTTCCTAACTTTAAAAGCTCATGACATAAAGTGCTGCTTCAAGTATAAGATTAAGTCACATTATAGATTTATCCAAATAAAACTAAAAAGTAATACTGTTAGTTCAAACCAGGAAGAACCTGCTGACCACAGAATTGATGTCCCTTGTTGGAATCTAGGAACTTTAGTCATTTTTACACTTTAGCATTTTTTAAGTCACCATAATCAAACTACAGACATGAGCAGAACCTAGTTAAAAAGAAAAAAAAAAGTAAGAGAGCCATTATGCCCAAAGTAACTAGCAGTAACTAGAGGTACCACTTAAGGAAAATCTCTCTCCAAAACGTTTCTACCTTCTAAGAAATGGGCTCAGAATACTTAACATGATACATTGACATCCTTTGTTCAATTTCCATAATAAACCTAACGTGTTAATTATTGCACTTGCTACCCTAAAGCACTGCCTGAATAATCTCCTTTGCATCAGTGATTAGCCACCCGCATGGTGACACCTCTAGCACAGACCTCCCTTCTGAATTCCACACCAGGACACAGTTAACTGCTAAATAAATAAATAAATACATTTGGATATCCCATAGGACTTTATTGAATTCATTACGTCTAAAATAACCAAGTTCTCTTTCCTCTCCCACCTCCCAAACTACTCTTCTTCCTATATTCCCCATCCTTGTAATGGCACCACCCAGCACACAGTAGCCTAAAACAGAAGCCTGGGAATTACACTGAATTTCTCCCTTTTCCTCCTCCTCAACTCCCACATAGTCACCAAGTCCTGCCAGATGCATCTCCTTAACACCAGCCATCCTCCCTGTCTATTTCCACTACTACCGCCTTAATTCACACTGCATCATCTCTAGTCTGAACTGGTCTCCTTGCATCTACCTGATCTCCTATTCCTTCCAGAGTGATCATGTAACACCCTCCTCCAAACCCTTCAAGAATCCTCTCCTTGCTGCTAAAATAAAGACCCAAATCCTTAATATCATATTTAAGTCCCTCCAAGATCTGGCCCCTGGTTTCATCTCTCACCAAATCCCACCAGACAATCCAAGCCCCAATCATACCAAACTATTTGTAGCTCCCCAAATTGCCATCTTCTTTTACCCCATCTATTTTTGCTCTTCTCCCTCTTCCCAGAACATCCTTCCCCATCTTTTGTTTTTTAATGAGTAGCCTGTATGATGCTTTTCCTTCCATCTCAATCCTCCAGTATAATCACCCACTTCCTCCTTTGTGATGCAACTGTACTTTAGGCTTTTGTCACAAGAACTATAACACTTCATACTATATACTTGTTTACCTGTCTCTCTCTCTCTCCTTGGGCATAGTCTAAAAGGTCCCTGAGAGGGAGTTCCCTGGTGGCCTACCGGTTAGGATTCCAGGCTTTCACTACCATGGCCCGGGTTCAAGCTGAGATTCCGCAAGCCACGTGCAAAAAAAAAAAAAAAAAAATGTCCCTGAGAGCAGAGATTACATTTTATTCATTTTGTATACCTGGCATGTCGTGTGCTAACTGGAACATGGCACAGCACACAATAAATGACCGGTAAGTGAATGAGGAATGTGATACACATGAGAAACTGCTGCTTCTGGAATTCCGTGGTAGTCCAGTGGTTAGGACACGGTGCTCTCACTGCCAGGGGCCCAGGTTCGATCCCTGGTCAGGGAACTAAGATCTGGCAAGCTGCAGCGTGGCCAAAAAAAAAAAAAAACCCACTACTTCAAGTAAGTTTGATAAGCTCAGTCTAACTTGACCAGTATGTGCAAAATTCTTTAAAAGAATAAATTCTTGTCTATACATAATTTCAACAACCAGAAAATTGCACTTGGGGTGGGAAGTCAAGGAATAGTCTATATTTTTATGGGCAAACAAGATTTTATCAGAGAAAATCTTTCTAAAGCAACTCAGGATAGTGATGGATTTAGCCTAATTCTCTATACCTACTACGATTATGGTAAAAAATCATAAAATATGTTTAAAATGTTAAGGCGTTATGAGATACCGACATGCCTTATGAATCATCGAAGTGAGGTAAAATTATGTTTACTAGAGTCTTAAAGTTAAGTCTACATCATTGTATTCTAATTCACTGAAAACTGAAAATCCACAGAGTTAAGTTCTTTTTATCTTGAATGATAAGGAAAGATATTCTGATTAATTGAATGTGGGATTATTACATAAACTAAGGGATACCCTACTGATCTGAAAGAGTTTATACAGCTTCCTAAGGCCTTAAACTTACTACTAGGGAGGGATATGAGCATGATAAGGAAAGTAAGGTCACTACTTCTCAAATTGAACTATTCCACTCAGCACACTGAGTAAATTTATGTAATACTAAAATCACCAGTCCCTGATCTCATTGTTAAAAACTCTCTTATGAATCCAAAATGAATTAGAAAGCCAAGAATGGTGATGGAATCTTAGTACCTTCACTCCTCCTGAGGACTTTTTAAGTATGTTTTAAAGGTTTTATTTGAAAAAGTTAATAACCATCTTTTTTATTTATTTATTTATTTATTTATTTAGCCGTACGCGGGCCTCTCACTGTTGTGGCCTCTCCCATTGCGGAGCACAGGCTCCGGACGCGCAGGCTCAGCGGCCATGGCTCACGGGCCCAGCCGCTCCGCGGCATGTGGGATCTTCCCGGACCGGGGCACGAACCCGTGTCCCCTGCATCGGCGGCGGACTCAACCACTGCGCCACCAGGGAAGCCCAATAACCATCTTTTTATGTTTTTAAAGAGAAAGCATAGGCTGAACAAGCCTTCTTTGTTGAAAAACTCCCAGAATTAAAAGTCTTCTTAGGGCTTCCCTGGTGGCGCAGTGGTTGAGAGTCCATCTGCTGATGCAGGGGACGCAGGTTCATGCCCCGGTCTGGGAGGATCCCACATGCCGCGGAGCGGCTGGGCCTGTGAGCCATGGCCGCTGAGCCTGCGCGTCCAGAGCCTGTGCTCTGCAATGGGAGAGGCCACAACAGTGAGAGGCCCGTGTACTGCAAAAAAGAAAAAAAAAAAAGTCTTCTTAGTATCTTAGTACCTGAGTACCTCAGTATCTATGTTTTTTTTAAAAAGTTGAATGTGGACATATTTTAAAACCAATCTAGGGACTTCTCTGGTGGCACAGTGGTTAAGAATCCGCCTGCCAATACAGGGGACACGGGTTCGATCCCTGGTCTGGGAAGATCCTACATGCCACGAAGCAACTAAGCCCATGCAACTACTGAGACTGCATACCACAACTACTGAAGCCCACGCACCTAGAGCCCGTGCTCCACAACAAGAGAAGTCACTGCAGTGAGAAGCCCGCGCACCAAAACAAAGAGTAGCCCCCGCTCGCCGCAACTAGAGAAAGCCCGCACGCAGTATTGAAGACCCAACACAGCCAAAAATAAATAAATTTATAAAAAGAATAAAAAACCAATCTAGTTTTATTATGAAAGTAGCATCTTACACAATGCGTCAGGTTCTATGTATTCATATTAAAAGACTGTTACCAGACACTCTACTTTTGCTTCACAATGTATTCCTGAAAATGTGTATATGAGGAAAATTTGAGAAAGTATTAAATGTCATATATGTAAAAGCTAAAAAGATGGGCAAGAGGAATTATATATTGAAATCTAAAAATACTTATATAAAATCCCTAGGGGCTTCCCCGGTGGCGCAGTGGTTGAGAGTCCGCCTGCTGATGCAGGGGACGCGGGTCTGTGCCCCGGTCCAGGAGGATCCCACATGCCATAGAGCGGCTAGACCCGTGAGCCATGGCCGCTGAGTCTGCGCGTCCGGAGCCTGTGCTCTGCAACGGGAGAGGCCACAACAGCGAGAGGCCCGTCAAAAAAAAAAAAAAAAAAAAAAAAAAAAATCCCTAATTATTTCTTGCCTTTTAAATATAATCTTTACCAATTTATTCCCAGAAATTCATATATACTCTTTGTTTCTCTCCTTCATACCTGAACTGTAGCCAAGCAGGTTAAGTGTGATGAGGCTGAAGACTGACACCTGATGATTTCCATCTTTGACTCAAGTGTATTAAAATTATGAGACTAGTATTTCTTATCACTAGAATCACTGCTTTTGTACCCTGCTCATTTTTATAAAAGGAGGCTAAAATGCAATAAAATATTCAAATAATAAAATAATACAACTAGAAAAATCAACTGACAGGCATCTCAAAATGTAATACCTCAAAAAAAAAAAGAATGCAATACCTCAAAATGTTTATTCACTAGCTCATGCACTAAAATTCAGTGTAAACAGTGGAGTGGGGAGTCAATATATGTTGTACAAAGATCCTCTACCTAAGCAAGTAATGAGAGGTTTCCAGAAAAGGCAATATCATTTGGAAAATAAAAAAGACAAACAGAAAAATAAGTGGAACCAAATCTTCAAAAGAATTAAGTCTCTAAGCAGAAGAGAAGTTTTTTGTCTCTACTGGGGATAGGACAAATGACAACTGGAGTACTTTAGGAAAGACAGAAGAAATGATGACTCCATAAGAAAATAAATTCTAAAAAAAAAAAAAGAAAAGAAAAAGAAAAAGAAAATAAAGCTGCGGAGAACTAAAGAACCTGCCCTTTAATTCTTCCTGATGTTACCCTACCTCAAAAGGTAACAACTACAGGGCTTCCCTGGTGGTGCAGTGGTTGAGAGTCCGCCTGCCGATGCAGGGTACACGGGTTCGTGCCCCGGTCCGGGAAGATCCCACATGCCGCGGAGTGGCTGGGCCCGTGAGCCATGGCCTCTGAGCCTGCGCGTCCGGAGCCTGTGCTCCCCAACGGGAAAGGCCACAGCAGTGAGAGGGAAAAAAAAAAAAAAAAAAAAAAAAAAGGTAACAACTACAAGTATGTGTATGTGTATCAAACAAAATTCCCAAACACATGAGTTTGAATAAGCATGCATAATCTGTTGGTGCCAATAAAAATTTAAACCATTCTACAGGCTATATGTTAGGCATTATTTATATCAACTTTCCCTTATAGACCTTAGAATATTTCCTTTATGCTCAACAATATTCAGAAATGTCAGCAAACTACATTTATATTTTAAAAACTAAAAAGAAAAAGTCCTTATGTTTTACAGATACATACTAATGTCTGGGATTTGCTTCAGAAAAATTCAGGAGTGGGTGGATGTAGAGATGAAATAAGACTGGCCATGTGAAAAAAAAAAAAAGGACTGGCCATGTGTTGATAACTGTTGAAGCTGGGTGATGGATACTTACACGGGGGTTCATTAATATTTTCTTTATTTTGGGGTATATTTGAAATTTCCTATACTAAAAAGCTTTTTAAATTACCAAGATAGGTTAACTGTTTTTCTCCAGAAATTTTTAAGGCAAGGTACATTACTTAGTAGACTGGAATTGGATTACAGCCATCCCTTGGTATCAGTGGGGGATTGCTTCTAGGACACCCCTGCAAATACCAAAATCCACAGATGTTCAAGTCCCTTATAAAATGTTATAGTACTGAATATTTGTATATAACCTACACACATCCTCCCATATACATTTTTTTTTATTAAAAAAAATTTTTTTTTTTTTGGCTGTGTTAGGTCTTCATTGCTGTGCATGGGCTTTCTCTAGTTGTGGCGAGCAGGGGCTACTCTTCACTGAGGTGCACAGGCTTCTCATTGCAGTTGCTTCTCTTGTTGCAGAGCACAGGCTCTAGGCACGTGGGCTTCAGAATTTGCAACACACAGGCTAGGTAGCTGTGGCATGCAGGCCCTAGAGCAAGCGGGCTTCAGTAGTTGTGGCCCATGGGCTTAGTAGTTGTGGCTCGTGAGCTCTAGAGCACAGGCTAAGTAGTTGCAGCACTCTAGGGCACATGGGCTTCAGTAGTTGTGGCGCATGGGCTCAGTAGTTGTGGCTCGCAGCCTCTAGAGTGCAGCTCAGCAGTTGTGGCGTACGGGCTCAGTTGCTCCACGGCATGTGGGATCTTCCCAGGCCAGGGAGCGAACCTGTGTCCCCTGCATTGGCAGGTAGATTCTTAACCACTGAGTCACCAGGGGAGTCCCTCCCATATACTTTAAATCATCTCTAGATTACTTATAATATCTAATACAATGTTAATGTTATGTAAATAGTTGCTTTCATGTGGCAAATTCAATTTTGCTTTTTCAAACTTTCTGGATTTTTTCCTTTAATATTTTTTATCCAAGGTTGGTTGAATCTGTGGATGCGGAACCTACAGATACAGAGGGCCAACTATATGTTTGCCCAAGAACACTTCTGATCCTTGAAGAATCGTTTATACATTCCCCAAAATAAAATAACTAACCCCCTGGGACTTCCCTGGCAGTCCAGTGGTTAAGACTCCATGCTTCTAATGCAGGGGGCACGGGTTCCACCCCTAGTCAGGGAACTAAGATCCCACATGCCACGTGGCAAAGCCAAAAAAAACCAAAAAACAAAAAAAACTATATTTGACAAAACGAAAAAAAAAACTTTAAAAATAAAAAAAAATTACTTTAAATAACTACCCCCCGCTTCCCTCTGCAGATCTAGTTCCCATTTAACTTTCAAGACCACCAAAAAATCTTATATCTTCTCTCAAATTCATAGTGATCCTCTGAATTCAAAAGCACATTCTAACCATGCCACTCTGCACTTCTTAGGTTTTGCCATGTAAGTGATCTCTTTATTTACAAACATGTGTTTTTGCCTTGCACAACTAGGCAACAAGCTCCATGATGGTTGGAACCATATGCTATATTTCTTTCAACACCTTTGAAATACGTTGTGTAATGGTAGGTCGTTGATAAATATTTTTTTGATAGACTAAGCTTAGTAGTTTGCACATCCACAAGGGTCCAGAGAACTTCTGGTAGGAATACTTTTACAGTTGCCTAGTCTCCTCTGACTCTAACTACACTGTCTTTTGGTAAACATGTACGAAGGCCTTGTGCTAAACAGTGTGGATAAAGTTAAGATGAGGGAACCATGTAACTTACCCCCAAGGAACTCACAGTAGAGAAGACGGAGAGAGACAAGGAAACAGCAAACTGTTGTAATAAGTACTGAATGACAAATATAGCACACAATACATTATAGAGATGAAAACTTAGCTCTGAGAGTTTGATGTTGAATGTTCCATTGTGCTAAATCACCTTAAAGTTATAATTTCCTCACTCTTTGAACCTCCCAAAATTTTCAAAATATTCAAATCTCTAGTCACCTACCCTTGTTGCACAGGCTGTAACTGCAAGATCACTTGGGTTTTGGTATCTTCAGTGTTCTCCCCTTCATTTCCTTCAGTGGGTACCACAACCACATCCCCCACTGGGACACTCACTTCCGCATTAGCCATCTTTCACATGAAGTCAGATAGCTGGAGCTGCTGTCAGAAACAAGAAGCACCAGTAACTTTGTCTGGTTTGAAAAGATGGCAACCATATGAAAGGAACACCAAGATAATAACTATTAATTCCAAGGGCATCCTGCAGATCATGGTCCTCTGAAAAAGATGGGAACTGTGAGAAGGGGCTGACATAAGCTCTGATCTTTCCAGAAATGCCTTAGTACTCACTTGTTATTGTAGTTTTTCTTAGTATGTGTGATTCACCCCGTGGTGTGTTGGAGCCAGCTCTACCAGCTCCTGAGAACCAACTGTGCACATCTCTTCCCAACTCCAAGTTTAGTGACATCAAGTTGGTAGCTTGAAATCAGTTTCTGGGAGAATATACACCACAGAAATTGACAAACATTACAAATCAGGGTATTTTTTCTTCTAGAGAGCTGGTTTACAGCACACCACTAGTTCCATCCCAAACTAAGCTCCTAGGAAGTAAGAATCATCTGTTTTCTTTGCAACCAGCCTTTATACCTCATCAAGTGCTCTGTCCTTTGTGAGTAGATACTAATAAGCAGATACTAATAAGTATCTGCTCACTAAACTAAGTTGTATGGGAAAAAGAAAGATGGTTCGCGTCGTGTGGTTTTTTAATAAATGCTGAATCCAACTGTATGACCTCCAGGAACGTCTTAATGCCTCTTTGCCTCATATTGAACAGAGACATCTCCCCTGCGGAGCTGTTAGGGAAACCACTGTCCAGTACCACAAACTCCTTGACTCTAAAGTAACTCAAAGCATTATCTCAATCTTAATGAAAACTCAGAGGGCCCCAAGTTATTCTGCAGCTGTTAGTCTTCACAGCTGAAAAGAGTCACGTAAGAGAATATGGATAAGAACACTCTATTTACTTAGATATGTGAGTACCTGAAGATGATTAGGACTGTGCTGGACTGTGCTTAGACAGACAATGGATGCAAGTGTGAATATGTAACTAGTACTCAGATGACCGAATCCACATTTCAGCTCTGCCACAGCAATTGTTTGCCTATAATACACACATTTAACACGGCACTCAAAATCTCCCTCATTTGGCCCCCAAATTTTCCCAGTTTCATCTGCAACTACAGTATCCCAAGAATCTTAAGATCCAGCCACACCAACCTCCCACAGATTTCTGAACGTGTAATATGTACTTTCAGGTTTCTCTACCTTTGTTATCCCATAAGCCCCAAACTCCTTTCTCCCGCATCTCCTTCTCCCCTCAAGGTCCAGCTCAAAACTCACTCCTCCACAAAGCCACTGCCAAACCACTTTCTTTTCTGAGGTCCCCCAATACTTGCTTGCAGCTCTCCTCTAGTGTTTATCACACTGTGCCTTGCACTGCAGTTAACTGAATAGACATCTACCTCCATGACTACACTAGACTCTCTGTGAGGACAGGTGCTGCTTATCTAAAAATCTTGCTTCTTTCATGCTGTGGCACAGCCAAAAAGTTTTTTTTAATTAAAAATAAAAAATAAACATCTTGTCTCCCACAGCCTTGCTCATCATAGGCAGTGACATACATTGGTTCAATCAATTTTTGTTTGTGTTTGACCTAGTTAAAATTCCTCATATATGACTTAGACTTCTGCCCTTTATGATTCTCATATTCAAACTTTTTTCCTGGATTCAACACCTCCTATACCTAAAAGCCTCTTAAAACATCTTGTAGGCACCTTAAACTGAAAGACTGTTCCCTCTCAAACCTGCTCCTATGTTTCCTGCCTCAATAAATGGTGCTACCCTCCACCCGTTTTCTCAAGCCAGAAACTAAGGAGCTATTTTTGACTCCTCTTTCTTCTCTTTCTAAATCCAACCACCCACCAAATCCTATCCATTCTATCACCTATATATCTCTTTTAACCAACCCCCACTCTCCATCTGTGCTGCCATCATCATATTCTGAGCCACCACACTGTTACCTGGATTTTTCCAGCTGCTTCTCATCAGTACCCTAATCTCTGGTCTTGATCTCCAATTCATTATCTACAGAGCAGACAAAGTCATCTTACTAAAAGCCATTTTCCCCCACTTAAAAATCCTTCAGTGCATTCCCTTTGCTGCTATTAAGGTGCAAAGACCCTAATATGGCTTTCAAAACCCACCAAATCTGTCCCCTGCCCACCCTGCTAGCCTCATTTCTCACAGTTCTTCCTCTCACATTGTGGGCTCCTGCCATTGCATTTTTTCCAATTTCTCAACTACGCCATATTTCCTCACCTGAGCCTTCACACTTGTTTGCTCTACCGGGAATTCTCTTCTCTTTCCTCTTTGGCAAGTCACTGCTAAACTTTTATGACTTATTTAAAACATCGCTTCCTCAGAGAGGCCATCTGTGACATCCCTGACTAGATTTGAGAGGGTCTTCTTGCTTCCTCAGTGCCTGCAGCATCCCCGTCACAACCCCCTTTGTCAGCCTCTCCCCCTCAGACTACATCCTGGCAGAGAAAGGACAGCTTTTCTTTTTCAACAGGCTCCCTTGTGCTATCTCAGTGCCCAGGACTCTCGAGTGTAATAAATAGTTTTCAAATATCAGACTTCTACTTACAAAACTGCCTACCTAAAACTTCCTAAGAAAATCTGGCACATAGTATGTATGTAATAAATTTTTGTGCAATGAGTAACTCACTTTACCCTAAAAGACTTCTAGAATTTTCTCGTCTTTAACTGAGGGGATATAAATTTGCTTAGACAGCTCAGGCTAAGCTGCCTTGCTTACTGCCCATCATTATGGCCAACATGTACTGAGTCCCTACTCCACATCGGACACAGACTTAGGCTCCCTGGATATGAAAAGGGATGTTATCTGCTCTTAAGGAGCTACAGAAGGGAAA
>NW_006788818.1:436673-440231 GCF_000442215.2 Lipotes vexillifer | reverse complement strand
AAAGAGATGTGTGACACTGTCACATAGTACAGGAAAAACGTAATTTCAAGATACTATAATATACAATCTAAACTTATGTTGGGCTTCCCTGGTGGCGCAGTGGTTGAGGGTCCGCCTGCCGATGCAGGGGACACGGGTTCGTGCCCCGGTCCGGGAAGATCCCACATGCCGCAGAGCGGCTGAGCCCGTGAGCCATGGCCGCTGAGCCTGCGTGTCCAGAGCCTGTGCTCCACAACGGGAGAGGCCACAACAGTGAGAGGCCCGCATACCGCAAAAAATAAAAAAATAAAAACATAAATAAACTTATGTAAATTGAAGGTTTAAAACTGGCGGGGGTGGGGATTAGAGAATCAGTGGACTGGTGTGGCTGGCTGCCAGCAATAGAACCTAAATGATTAAGACCCTTGAGTCTAAAAAAGCCAAAACGGATATGATGAAGTATAAAATGCCATCAAATCCTAGAATAATTGAACCAATAGATATCGTCAAAGTTTGAACCATAAAAATGTAGGGTGAAAAAAAAAATGTAGGGTGAATTAAAATAATCAGAGCTAACATCTGTTGGACACTTGTTTGTTGTCAAGCACTATTCTGTTACATATTTAATGAATTTAAAAGATGTAATACTTTAGCATGTAACAATCATAGGGAATTTATTTCAAAAAAATGGTTTAAATGTTAAAAAATTAATAGCATAGGTAAATTAATGGGTTAGAGAAGCAGAATTAGGCTGCTTCTAGTTCAACCTTCTACCCTAAGGTTGAGTCCTCTCTACAATACTCTGAATAAGTGGTAGACTAACTTCTTGATTAATACTTTCCTCAATAAGAACTCATAGTTTACTCCTTACCCCCCACACACCTCAGAACTCAAGAGGAAGGTTCTGGCTGCTTCTCTAACCTTCTGAGAATTTATCAGAGAAGATAATTATAATCATCCACGATATATCTCTCAGTATCAGTCAGAGACACAGGTCTGATCCAACATGGCAATTCTTACATTCTTTAGAGAAGCAAGTTTGGGTTGAATATCTCTTATTATCCTAAATACCATATTCCTAGCAAGTAACCCGAACCAGCTCTACAGACTACACTGGCTAATTGCAAGGTCATCTCTTCGAGCTGAGGGTAAACTGAAAAGTAGCTCTTGTTTCTAGCAACCAAAACTCCTAAGGCAAGATGAGTGAGTTGCTCCTTTGGGTATTTCAGGGAAGGGGACTTAGAGTATTCACTGTGGAATCACACAACACTCTGTAATTCTAGGAGCACACATGAAGGAAATATGCCAAACTTATGTGAAAAGGAAGAATTATTTGTAGCTATTTTCAAAGACAAATAAGACACCTTGAAAGTAAGCACTACTCACATAAACTATCAAAAAACTAAACAAATGATAATCTGACTTACTCTGGATTAAATTCACTGTGTCCTGAAAATTGTTTAAAACATGGCAAGATGTAAGCGTAAGTGTCACATGATCATAGGAACATCACAGTTGGTAGCTGAAATGGACTAACAGAAATACTAGATATCCTGAAATTTTCTAACTCCAAAATGTATTTATTCCATACTTCACTGTAATTTTTATAGACTGTGTGGTCTATTCTTAAGAAATTTCCAAGTTAAAACTTTATTATTACATGAGGCCAAAACTCCTGGATTTCTTTCCCCCTTTATTCCTCCTCACGTATTTAGTAGGTGATCCAGGGTGCTACCAGATGTAATGAAGCCAATAAGATCACTACATAGGACCACTGTGAGGAAAAGAGCCAGGGTAAATGAAGTTTGGGATAAGTCACATATTGGTGACCACTACGTAGGTGTTTAGGGAAGCAATAGCATAAAAGGGTTTTTTGTGGGTGTGTGAATGTTTGTTTTTTCATGTCTATCTTCCCTTTCATGATTTTTCTCTTCAAGTGTGTCAAATCTATTGTTTATTCTGCAGTACGCGGGCCTCTCACTGTCGTGGCCTCTCCCGTTGCGGAGCACAGGCTCCGGACACGCAGGCTCAGCGGCCATGGCTCACGGACCTAGCCGCTCCGCGGCATGTGGGATCTTCCCAGACCGGGGCATGAACCCGTGTCCCCTGCATCGGCAGGCGGACCCTCAACCACTGCGCCACCAGGGAAGCCCTATTCTTTTTTTAAATTAAGTTTTAAATTTCAATCATTTCAGTTTACATTACTAGGAATTTTATTGTATTCTTTTCCAAATCTGCTTGACCAGTAAAAGGGTTTTTTGAAGGGTCACCGTACTATAGTTGAGGAGACTTCTGCTTAGGACAAGACCAAAATACAGCCCAAACTATCCCAATGAAGTTGAGTACAAGTTGGCTATTCAATATGTTTGTTGAAGCAAATATGAATAAGTGGTTGACTAACAACTAATGACAAAAGTCATCAAGTCAGTAGACTAATTTAAATACACATAATTGATAAAAGGCTGACAAATTAGGGGAGTCAGTCCATTTAATGAAGAAGTCCCCCAAAGAGAGAAAAGAATCCTCTGTGAGACTCGAAATATCTGATCCTCCCTTTTCCTAATCCTCCAGGTTAAGGAGGAAAATGCCACTTCTCAGTTCTCCTAAACAAACACCAGTTAAGGCCCCTGCTGTGTCTGTTAGGAAGGGTTTTTGAATTTCTAACATCTTGAGAAAAGAATGCAGGCCCCCTCCAGCTTCTTAGACGGCCAAGCCTTCCCTTGATCCCTAGATCAAGACTTGTGCCTTAGTTTGGGTGGATCACACTCCAGGACCTTCAAGCAAGAGTCTGCCCTCACCTCTCCTGCTCCTCAGTTAGAAGACAGCAGGCCAATTCCCCTGTCACTTTAGAAAGCAAGGGTACTTTAGCCTTCTTCCCACCAATTATCTTCTCTCCCGTCCTCAAAAACACGGGTTTCCCCACCCCTGACAGACCAGATCACCCTGCTCTCCACCTATAATATCAGGAGGTACTCCCAGCTCTCTGTTATTCCCTCACAGATCTGGACCCTTCTCATTCCTTCCCCTGGAGGCTCTGAGGTGTCTTCCTACCGCCCCCTCATCTAGGGGACGGCAGGGGCCTGCTCACTTCCCCTTGTCCCCTGCTCCCACTACCGGACCTGTCACCACGCCTTCGGGGAAGCACCTGCTTCTTTCCCCCCGGACTGAATGGCCGAGGCCTCTAACACGCCCCCGGGTGAAACGTGGACCCTCCTTTCTTCAGCAACCCACTCTCCGCTCTTGCTCCCCACCCCAAGGCTCCCAGGGATACTCCCGGGCGGGCAGCGGGCTTCCGTCACCCTTCGCCCCACTTTCACCACTATTCCCTAGCCTGAGCGCGACCCAGGCCTCTCCCCAGCTCCTCATCGAAGAGCCTGGTGCTCCCCGGATCCCGCCTTTGGGGATACCCCTGGATCCCCGGACCCCTCCCCAGGGTCCTGGGCGTTCGGGCCTCTCAGTCCGGAGTCGCTCCGGCCCCTCCAGGTCCCTCGGCCGAGGACTTCCGGGCCCCTCGGTCCGGGGCTCCGGGGCCCCCCAAAGCCAGGCTCGCCGACCCCGGCCGCCCTCGGCCGGGGTCCG
>NW_006788818.1:429407-436250 GCF_000442215.2 Lipotes vexillifer | reverse complement strand
TCTCCGTCGGGCGGGCGGGCGGCGAGCGGCCAGGGAGGGCGGGCGACGGAGCATGCGCAGACGCCGCCACGGCCGCTACCGCCACCGCCGCCGCCAGGCCCGGCTTCAACACTTCCGGCGGCCGCCGCCGGCGAGTTGGCTCCTTAAAGGGGACGCGTCCCTATTGCCGGCCCCGCGGAGGATGAACTTCAGCCGGAGGGTTTGGGGCCTTTATCAGAGCAAGAATCTCCTGCCCTGGAAAATTAGTGTTGGGAGGGACGCCAGGGATCCTGATAACTCTTCTAACCCCACTTTATGGGTGAGGAAAACGAGGTCTAAATTAAAGACTCACCTCATTCGCAATCGGGGGCAAAGGCATGTCTCTCAAAGGCAGGACTCCCCTTGGAGGACTCTGCCCCTCTTACTTCCTCAAATCCGGTTATGAAGCTTACGTTCATCAGACTTTCAGAAGTGATGATACAACTATCATTTTGGAATCAAAGATCTGGTTCAGTATAGAGTCAGTAAGCAAACTCCTTTGCGTTCTCACCCATTCATGTTTGTCAAGCCTTTTCTGGTTGTTAGGTTTGTTCTGGGTTCAAGTCATAAATTCTTTGGGGGTTACTGAACAGCTCTAAGCCCCTGTTTTGCCTAGGAATTAGGTTGTTGTTAAGTGTTAAAAGAAATGATCCTTGAAAATGCTTAGGAAAGTTCCTGGGGCCAGTAATAGTAATTAGCAAGTATTAAGACCTTTCTATGGCCAGGCCTTAGGGAAGATGCCTTTGTCTCATATAATCTTGGCATCTCTACTAAATAGCTTCTTTTCACTCCCGTTTTACAGATAAAATACAGGAGGCCAAGAGAAGTTAACTAATCCCTCAAGGTCACAAAACTTATAAATGGTATAGCCAGGATGTAAACTCAGGACCTTCTTTCTGCAGAGTACATGGTCATAACCACTCATATGGTTGCTACCGTTATTAAGAACGAATGAGGTAGTGGCATGCAGGCACTGTTTTGGAAGGGGAGAGAGAATTGCTTCCCCATCTTGCCCCTTCCTACAAGTCACATCTCTGATCTCTGTCCCCTCTGTAATGACGAGGTGACAGGAAGTTTTACAGGTTCTTGATTCAAGAACAGGTAGGCAGCCCAGGAGTCGAACAATAGAATAGGATTTGGGGGTCAGACAACCTGGATTCTAGGCTTGGTTATCGCAGCCCAGGGATCTTGGCCAAGTCACAACTCCCTTAAGCCTTGATTTCCTCTTCTGTAAAATAGAGATGATTTTCCCACTGTGCCCACCTCTGAGGGCTGTTTCCAGGATCAAATAAGGAGACTTACACATTAGTAGGTGATTTTGAATATAATAGGGGCTGGTCATGAGTGGACTCCTGACCTTTGTGAACTATTTCATAGCAAGATCATCTATATCTTTTGATTATGCATCATGCACTCATTGAACATTGACCAAAACCCTGTCCCTGCCTTCCAGAAGTTCTCGGTCTACCTTCTTCAGAGACAGAACTGTAAACATACAAGACAGTACAGTGTGATAGGTGTTATCACAGAGATATAAACAAAGCACAGGAAAATTGCAAAAGACTCTCCGTGGAGGATTCCTGAAAGGTTTCACAGAGGAGGGGGCATTTATGCCTGGTCTCAAACAGTGAGTAGGAGTTCATCAAAGGGAAAAGTGGGGAAGAGCATTCCAAAAAGAACATGTACAAAGAAATACAGGGAAATGGGGCTGAAAAGGGGGGCTAGAACCAGATGGTTCTCATAAGGGGTAAGGAGATATCCTACAAGGAGTGGGGACCCAAGGGAGGTTTAAGTCCTCTTCAGCTGTAGTGCTAACACCCAGCCCCAGCCCACAGGACTTATCTGGACCACTGAAGTAATTTTCTAGTACTCAGCAACCCTATCCACCCACTTGCAAATGTTAACCACCCTAGGCACCTAAAGGGAGTAACCCTTTAAAGAAATAACGTCAAATTATGTGACTTCCCTGTTAAAAGCCCTTCAGTAGCTTCCTATTGCACTTAGAATAAAATCCATACCTCTCGCTAGGGCCACCATGTGTGATCTCCTTCCTGCCCTCCTCTGCCCCTCACTGTGCTCTGGATACTCTCTTTGTGCCTGGAACTCTTCTCAGGGCCTTGTCACTGGCTCTTCCCCCTAGCTGGGAAGCTCCTCCCTCAGGTCTTCAGCGCTCACTCTCATCTATCCTTCCTCACAGACCTTCACTGGCTCCCAACCTTAAAGTGGGGACCCCAGCCACCTTCTTCCCTATCATTGTTGCTCCCAGTTCTACCAGGGCACTTGTCAGGTTCATTTGGGGGACTATTCAGGGCACCATGTCTGAGAGAACTCCCATCCATGTCCTAGTCATTTTCTCTCAACCCCCCAGCTTACCTTCATAGCAATCCCCACAATGTGAAATCCCCTGGATTATTTATTTATCTATTTTGTGTCAACCTGTAGAGTTTGGTGCACAGCAAATGTTTGTTGATCGAATGAATGAATGATCAGAAAAATTATGATACTGACTGGAGAGGAGAACGACCAGGAAAAGGAAACTATGTGAGGGAGACTAGGATCATCTTGCTAGGATCATCCCCACAAGAGAGAGAGGGGCTCATGCAGGGCAGAGTTCATGGCTGTGCTCCAGACACAGTTCCAAATTGGAACCAACAGGTCTTAGTGACCAAGCAAATGCGGGGAGTGAGAGAAAGGGACAAGGATGACCCCAAGTGAAGGAACAAAGCAGGAAGAGTTTGTTGGGGATTGAGGGAAAGTAGAAATAGTGAGTCCATTTGGACTTGTGGAGTCTGTGGTGTTTGAGGGACATCTAAATGAAGGCATCCAGAGGAAATTGGATTGACTGGTCTGAGACAAGAGTCCAAGACTGGATTTTGGGACCTGTCAATGTAGATGGGCCACAGAGGCCAAGAGTGGATGGGTCATCCAGGAAGAGTGTGCAGGCAATGTGGGGCCCAAACCTGGGGAACATTAAGCCTTGAGGAACCTGAAGGAACCAACCAGAAGTGGTAAGAATGCTTAGCTCCCTGGACAGAGAAGAGAAAAGAAGCCCAGAGAGCAGGCAGGGTGCTTCCAGAAGGGGATGGATGGCAGGACTTCTGTGGTGGTCCAGTGGGTAAGACTCCGGGTTCCTAGTGCAGGGGGCCAACGTTTGATCCCTGGTCGGAGAACAAGATCCCGCATGTGTGCCGCAACTAAGAAGTCCTTATGCCACAACTAAGAGTCTGCATGCTGCGACTAAGTCCCATGCTGCAACTAAAAGAGCCCACACTCCGCAACTAGAGATCCCGCATGCTGCAACTAAGACCTGGAGCAGCCTAAATAAATAAATATTTTTTTTAAAAAAAGAAGAAGAGGCTTCCCTGGTGGCGCAGTGGTTGAGAGTCTGCCTGCCAATGCAGGGGACACGGGTTCGTGCCCCGGTCTGGGAAGATCCCACATGCCGCGGAGCGGCTGGGCCCGTGAGCCATGGCTGCTGAGCCTGCGCGTCCAGAGCCTGTGCTCCGCAACGGGAGAGGCCACATCAGTGAGAGGCCCTCGTACAGCAAAAAAAAAAAAAAAAAAAAGAAGAAGAAGATGGCACCAACAGTGCCAGATACTGCAGAGAGATCAGGCAAGGAAAAAGGAGAAGTCATTGGACTTAGCAGCTAAGAGGATATTGCTGATCCTTCCAGGGTGGGTCACATCTGAGGTTAGGGAGGAGGCCAGATTGGAGTGAATCAAATGGTAAGTGGGAGAAGTAACAGAAACAGTGAGTGGAGAAAATTCTTTAAAATTTTTTGACAAAAAGAAGGAACTAAGACATAAGGCAAAAAGATGATTATTTTAACAGGCGAAAAAGTCATGTGAAGGCTTTCCTTTTTTATTTTTTCACTTGTTTTTCCTGTAATTACCTGTTCACTGCAGAAAATTGTAAAATGCATAAAAGGGTGGAGAAGCAGGAAAAAAACCCCACGTATTTAACATGTGGTATATTTCCTTCCAATCTTTTTTCTATGCATTTTTTTCCTTTAGCTTGAAGAATTGTCTTGAATGTGCAATCTGTTATTCTTCGTTTCCCCTTAAACACTGTTTCCTAAACATTGAAGAGAATAATTTTTCTTCTCCTCTTCCGACACCCCACCTCACCCTCACCCCACTGCATCCCCCTCCCTCTCCCTTTTTTTTGGCTGGGCAGCTTGCAGAGTCTTAGTTCCCTGACAGGGATTGAACCCACACCCTCCCTTGGCAGTGAGAGCATGACAGTGCAGAGTTCTAACCACTGGACTGCCAGGGAATTCCCTTTTCCTTCTTCTTTTCAATATGAGACATACTTGAATGGCCAGTCTGGTTCTATCCTCCCCTCTAGCATTCTTGGGGTCTCTCTGATTTCTGAGCAGACAATTTTGTTTGGGAGTTAATTCTGTTGATTTTGGGTGACTAAGAAAGATGAACAGTGGAAGGGCCAAAAATAGCTTTGTGGGTAGCTGGCAGGGTTAGGAGAGGCCTCCGTGTGGGATGTTCAAGGCTTCCAGGCCCCCTCGGGGAGACTGCAGGTATGAACTGGACAAGGCCCACAGTGGCTGCAATCAGTTTGAAAACAGCAGGAAAACTGAGGGACAGTGGTACCCAGATCTGCTGAGAGCTTGCTCTAAGCACATTAGATCTATATAACCTCCCAGGTCCTGTTATTAACCCAGTGTAACGTGAGAGATTAAGAACATTCCCACATTCAGAGAATTCCCTGGCAGTCCAGTGGTTAGGACTCTGTGCTTTCACTGCCAAGGACCCAGGTTCAATCCCTGGTCAGGAAACTAAGATCCTGTGCAAGCTATGCAGCCAAAAAAGAAAAAAAAAAAATATGTTCCCACATTCATATATCTATTTGTTGGCTGTGTTGTATTTGAAATTAGGCAGTTGCACTCCAGAGCCCATGCTCCTAGTTACCCCACCATTGTGGCCCTCCTATCCCTGGTTGCACATAGAATCACTTGGGGAGATCTTATAAAATACTCATACCAGGGCTTCCCTGGTGGCGCAGTGGTTGAGAGTCTGCCTGCCGGTGCAGGGGACACGGGTTCGTGCCTGGTCCGGGAGGATCCTGCGTGCCGTGGAGGGCCTAGGCCCAGGCCCGTGAGCCATGGCCACTGAGCCTGCACTTCTGGAGCCTGCGCTCTGCAACGGGAGAGGCCGCAACAGTGAGAGGCCCACGTACTGCAAAAAAAAAAATACTCATACCAGAGTCCCACCCCAGATAAATTCAAGTGGAATCTGTGAGACTAGAGCCTGGCCATGAAAATTTTCTAAAATGTCCCTCGATGACTCTAATGGACAGCCAGGTGGAAGAACTACAGCTCTGCTGGCTCTTGACTATGTTTATTTCAAGCCAAGTAACAACAACAGCAGCATGAATAATAACAGCTAAAGCTTACTAAGTGCCAGGCCATTTAATTAATTAATTTATTTAACTCATTTTATTTTTGGCTGTGTTGGGTCTTCGTTGCTGTGCGCAGGCTTTCTCTAGTTGCAGCAAGCAGGGGCTACTCTTCTTTGCACTGCGCGGGCTTCTCACTGCGGTGGCTTCTCATTGCAGAGCATGGACTCTAGGCGTATGGGCTTCAGTAGTTGTGGTACGCAGTTTCAGCTGTTGTGGCGCAGGGGCTTAGTTACTCCGCGGCATGTAGGATATTCCCAGACCAGGGCTCGAAACTGTGTCCCCTGCATTGGCAAGCAGATTCTTATTTTTTTTTTTTTGAGATTTGATTGCAAAGCAATGTTCATTATTATTATTTTTTAATATCTTTATTGGAGTATAATTGCTTTACAATGGTGTGTTAGTTTCTGCTGTATAAGAAAGTGAGTCAGCTATACGTTTACATATATCCCCATATCCCCTCCCTCTTGTGTCTTCCTCCCACCCTCCCTATCCCACCCCTGTAGGTGGTCACAAATCACCAAGCTGATCTCACTGTGCTATGCGGCTGCTTCCCACTAGCTATCTATTTTATGTTTGGTAGTGTGTATATGTCCATGCCACTCTCTTACTTCGTCCCAGGCTTACCCTTCCCCCTCCCCGTGTCCTCAAGTCCATTCTCTACATCTGGCAGGCGGATTCTTAACCACCACGCCACCAGGGAAGACCCCCAGGCCATTTTAAACACTTGTTATTAACTTATGGAATCCCCACAAGGTAGGTACTAGCAGTGTCCCCATTTTACAGATAGGAAAACTGAGGTCGCATAGTTGGTATGTGGTAGAACCAGAATCTGAGCTCTTGACCTCAGTCTATGCTATGGCCTAACCATTATGATTTCCTGAGACTAGCTGCTCATAGGATTGAAGGGAAAAGAAACTAACATTGCTTAAGCCCTTTCTCTGTGTCTGCAGTGTGCTAGGAGCCTTTCCATAGATAAAATTCCAGGCAGGAAATTTCCTTTCCAGGTAGGAAGTGTTATCCCCATTTCTCAGAAGAGGCAAAACAGGCTCAGTGAAATTAAGTGGCACAGCCTCAGGTTACAAGTCTAAGAAGTTGCAGAGCTGCCACTCCCAATGGATCCGTCCTAATTCCAGGCTCTGTCCATTTATTTGAAGTAACTAAAATAGTCAAATTCATAGAGACAGAAAGTAAAATAGTGGTTACCAGGTGCCAAAGGAAGGGGGGTTTGGGAAGTTAGTGTTTAATGGGAGTTTCAACTGAGGATGATGAAAAAGTTCTAGAAATGGATGGTGGTGATGATTGCACAACAGTGTGAATGTACCTAATGCCGCTGAACTGTACACTTAAAAATGGTTAAAATGGGGCTTCCCTGGTGGCGCAGTGCTTGAGAGTCCGCCTGCCGATGCAGG
>NW_006788818.1:418529-429225 GCF_000442215.2 Lipotes vexillifer | reverse complement strand
CAAATGGGAGAGGCCACGACAGTGAGAGGCCCGCATAACGCAAGAAAAAAAAAAAAAAATGGTTAAAATGATAAGTATATTTTAACCATAATTTTAAAAATTAAAAATGAATAAAATAAAATAAGATAATTTAAAGAAAATAAGAGATGGTGAAGAGCAAGGTTTTGGGCATGCCTATGATGTCCCTGGCACTGGGCAGGAAAGCTGGTCATGAGTTGAGGGAGCTTACACTCTAGTGGGCATAACAGTGCATATGCCAAGCGCCTGGTAGAGAGCATGTACTCATAAATGTAGCTACTAATAGTCCCTGTCACAGATGGGGAGACTGAGGCCCAGAGAGGGCCTTAACTAAGGTCCTGTAGCCAATGGAGGCAGCTGACTGGGCTCTATTCTAAAAGGCAGGTGGGTGGTGCCAGTTGGAGTATTAATAATAATACCAACTGGCATTTCTTGAGTGCTTATTACATTCCAGATATGATTCCCAGTCCCTCTGTGAGTGTGGATTACCACATTTACTCTTCCCAACCTCCCTGTGAATGAGGTACCATTATCGTGTTCCTTTTACAGATGAGGAAACTGAGGCCAAGACAGAGACTGATTCAAGGTCACAGAGCCAGCAGGACTTGAATCTTACCCTCTCTGGCTCCAAAACCAGCAAGTCAGCCTTTTGCTTTGGTGGTGGTGGAGGACAGTAGGGGTGGGTGGGGCTGGTGTGGGGAGGAGGTGATTCACTTGACTGTATCTGGATTCATCCCCAATTTTTTTTTTTGCACCCACAGGCGGAACTTCCTCCCTTCCAGATTCAGTCCCCATCTATTAGTGGCTTCTGGCTTCTGAGAATGTGATACAGAGGGTGGGATGAGCTGCGAGGGGTGGGGAGGTAGACACAAAAGTGCAGGCAGTCTTTAGTAAACACAGATTTTTGAGTGCTCTCTATGTACTAGGCAATGTTCCAGGGGCTAGGAGTCCCGTGTGAATAAAATAGATTTTGTCTCTGTTCTCATAGAAATTCTATTGCAGAGTGTATACATTGCGGGGGCAGAGGGGAAGTGGGGGAGAGAGGAGGGAAGTGGATATAGACAAGGGACAGGATATGCCAGGTGTCAGTAAGGGCTATAAAGGAGATGTGAGAGAGACAGTGACTGGGGAGGGGACATAACTAGACACAGTGAGAACAGGAAAGGCCTGGCTCAGGAGCTAAGGCATGGAGGATGAGAAGGAGCCAGCTGAAGATCTGGAAGCAGAACATTCCAGGATTCTATGGGGAAACAGCACAGGCAAAGGCTGTGAAATCCATGTGTTGGAGGAACTTGGAGAAGGCCAGTCAGGCTGGAGCAGAGTGACAGAAAGAAAAGGAGTAAAAAGAAGATCCCAGTGCCAGCTCATGCAGGGTCTTGTAGACCACGATGAGAAGCACAAGGTTAATTCTAAGGGAAAGGAAGGCCATTGGAGGAGTTAAGAATGAAGATGAGGGCTTCCCTGGTGGTGCAGTGGTTAAAAATCTGCCTGCCAATGAAGGGGACATGGGTTCGAACCCTGGTTCAGGAAGATTCCCACATGACTCAGAGCAACTAAGCCCGTGCACCACAACTACTGAGCCTGAACTCTAGACCCTGAGAGCCACAACTACTGAGCCCACGTGCCACAGCTACTGAAGCCCGCTCGTCTAGAGCCCATGCTCCACAACAAGAGAAGCCACCGCAGTGAGAAGCCCGCGCACGGCAACGAAGAGTAACCCCCGCTCGCCGCAACTAGAGAAAGCCCGCGCGCAGCAACGAAGACCCAACGCAGACAAAAATAAAAATAAATAAAATAAATTTTAAAAAAAGAATGAAGACGAGAAGGCAGCATGACAGGGGACCTCCCCTGTGGTCCAGTGGGTAAGACTCCGCTCCCAACACAGGGGGCCAGGGTTCGATCCCTGGTCAGGGAACTAGATCCCGCATGTATGCTGCAACTAGGAGTCTGAATGCCGCAACTAAGAAAGCCCACATGCTGCAACTAAAAGACCCCACATGCTGCAACGAAGATCTCGCATGCCGCAACTAAGACCTGGCGCAGCCAAAATAAATAAATATTAAAAAAAAAAAAGAAGAAGGCAGCATGACAGGAAGTCAAAAGACCAATTAGGAGGTTCTGGCTGTAATATAACAGAACAGGTGATGACGGTGGGGATTCAGGAGGTGGTCTTAGACGGGTCTTTTGGAGGTGACTAAGTGATGGAGGTGCCATTCACTGAGGTGGAGGAAACAAGAGAAGCAGGTTTGATGGGGGGATGGGAATCTAAGGGGAAGTAGGGATAAAAATTATGAATTCAGTTGTGGACATGTTGAAATTGCAGAGTTAGTAGCTAGCCAGGCAGCTGGAGACAGTGTTCCCAGCTGGAAGTAGATACCTGGGAAGAGAGACCAGAGGCTGCCCACTCTGGGGACCCATAGGCCATAACTCGTCACAGATGGATAATGTAGAGTCCAGAGGATGCCTGAAGTTTTTTTTGTTTGTTTGTTTTTGTTATTGTTTTTGTTTTTAATTGGTTATCAACATTTACAACTCCAGAGATATCAAACAAAAGGATTTCCGCCTCCTCTTCCAAATTGGCTGTTCTGGTCACACTGGGCCCTGGGCCCACGTACTGGGAAGGCCACAGCAGGCTGGTAGGGGAGCCCACTGCTCCTCCAGATCAGGCATGAATTCTTCAGCTGGTCCCACCACAGCAGGCCTGCTGCAGATTCCACTCAAGCCCTGGTCCTGACAGCCCTAGAGTTTCATCCTCTGGCATGGGCAGGAGATGACACCATAGAAGAGGAAAAAGTTGGTCTGGGACAGAGAAAATAATTTCTCCCATTCTGTAGTGGTTATTGTTAGCGGTTATTGATACACAAAAGTTGTAAATTCTGATGAAGTCCAGTTTACTTATGTTTTCTTTTGTTGCCTGTGCTTTTGGTGTCATATTTAAGAAATCATTACGAAACCCAATGTCATAAAACTTTTCTCCTGTTTTCTTCTAAGCACTTTATAGTTTTAGCTCTTAAGTTTAGATCTTTGATCTGAGTTATTTTTTGTATGTGGTTTAAGGTAAAATTTCAACTTCATTCTTTTGCATGTGGATATCCTGTTTTCCCAACATTATTTGCTGAAAAAACTGTCCTTTCCCCATTGAATGGTCTTGGCACTTTTATCAAAAATCATTTGATGCCACAATTTATTTCTGGACTCTCTATTGTATTCCAATGGTCTATATGTCTGTTTTTATACCAATACCACAAAATTTTTACTTAGTTTTCTTTGCAGTAAGTTTTGAAATTGGGAAGTTTAGTCCTCCAACTTTGTTCTTTTTCAAGAGTGTTTTGGGTATTCAGGGTCCCTTGAGAATCCAAATGAATTTTAGGATGGGTTTTTCTAAATATTTCTGTAAAAAATGTCATTGGGATTTTTATAGGGATTGCATTGAATCCACAGTTTGTTTTGGCTAGTACTGGCATCTTAACAAGATTAAGTCTTTCAACCTGTGAACATGGAATGTCTTTCCATTGGTTTCTGCCTTCTTTAATTTCTTTCAGCAATGTTTTGTAGTTTTAATGTACAAGTTACACTCCTCCTTGGCTACATTTCACCTCCTTGGTTAAATTTATTCCTAAGTATTTTATTCTTTTTGATATTATTGTAAATGGAATTACTTTCTTAATTTCCTTTTCAGTTAGTGTATAGACCACAATTTTTGTGTGACCTTCATTTCTTATCAGTGGTCACTGATCCCAACATCCGAGATAGGGGATCTCAGGAACCAGATTTGGTTGGTTTCAAGAGAGGAGCCATGCTGGCATCTGCCCATCTGAAGGATGGAAACTTCCTCTTCTCTTCTGACAAACTGACACCCTCTTCCCCTCCGTCCTTCAAAATACCAAAGCTTCCTAGCCTCTCAAAATCCATCTCCCTGAACCACCTCCCCTTCCCCCACCCGCCTGCAGTATACTCATCCAGTTGGGAGTCTCTGATATTATTTGAAGTAATTCTATTTTAATTTCAGAAGGGTCTGCTACTTTCTTGCAAGTGGTGAAATCTTCATTACCTGTAAAATGAGCAGACTGTTTTGTCCTACATAGGAAAGTACAGTCAACTCTCTAGAATGGACAGAAACACGCTATCTTGTTTACTCCTATATCCTAGGACATAGTAGGTGCTTAGTAAATAGTGGCCAATGTAATTGTATATACACAAGAACTTCATGGATTGTGAAATGCTCTACAAATATGTATTGAATGTCTATTATGTGCCAGGTACTACACCAGAAACCATGGACACAAGGGGTCTATAAGACATAAATAAGTTCTCTGCCCTCACATACGTGACATCTGGCTATTGAACAATTAACTTTGCAACTAATACATTAATAACAATCATGATAATGTTCTGCAGAGAAGTATATGGTGCTATGAAAGAGTGTAATAGAGTGTAGGGGAGCTAACCTAGTGAGGGGTTGTGCGGATCAAGGAGGCCCTCTCTGAGGAAGTGACATTTGAACTGACATATGAAGAATGAGGAGGAGTTAGCCACTTTGGGAGAAGGGGAGAGGAAGACAGGCTGTCGAGAAAGAGTATTTCCAGGTGGAGGAGAGAAATTTCTGGAGGTCCTGAGTTGAGGAGAGTAGTGGCTTCGGAGAAACCAAAAGAAGACCAGTGTGGCTTGAGCCCTGAGAACAAAGAAGGTGGTGGGTCACTCAAAATTTACAAGATGTTAACCCAAGCCAGTTAGGTGCCATTAAAGGATTTTAATGAATGAGTGAAAAGTTTTCAGCTACACACAGAAGCTCAAAATACAAGAAATCTATTTAAGTTTCTTAGGGACTTCCCTCATGGTGCAGTGGTTAAGAATCTGCCTGCCAACGCAGGGGACACTGGTTCGAGCCCTGGTCTGGGAAGATCCCACATGCCACGGAGCAACTAAGCCCATGCGCCACAACTACTGAACCCGTGTACCACAACTACTGAAGTTCGCACACCCTAGAGTCCGTGCTCCGCAACGAGAAGTCACCACAATAAGCCCGATCACCGCAACTAGAGAAAGCCCGCGAGCAGCAACGAAGACCAAACGCAGCCAAAAATAAATAAATTTATTATTTTTTTCAAAAGTTTCTAAAGTAGGGAACTTATTCCATAAACTGATTATATATTCTCAGGCTCCTAGCTGAGTGAACTTTTCTCCTTTTAACCCTTGATTTTTTTTTTACAGCTTTATTAAAATATAATTTACATATCATAAAACTTATCCATTTTAAGTGTACAATTCAATGATTTTAGTAAATTTATAAAGTTGTGCAACATAATTTACTTTTAGAACATCCTCACCCCAAAAAGATCCCTCCTGCCCATTTGTAGTCAGTCCCTGCTCTCAACTCCAGTCCCAGGCAATCTCTAACCTACTTTCTGTCTCTACAGATTTGCCTCTTCTGAACATCTTGTGTAAAAGGAATCATATAATATATGGTCTTCTGTGACTGGCTTCTTTGTGAGTCTGATTTTGTTTTTCATCATTTGTATTCCAGTGACTATGTGTCCTCATTATTTCTCTAATCTTTTCGTGTACTCCATATTTTCTTAGAAAACTGGAAAATACGGATAAGTAAAACAAAAAAAGCTTCACTTTCCTAATAAATTTTCCTTCTCTAACAGATTCCACTCTAGTTGACATCCTCCTTGGGTATTCTGTGCTGTGAGAGCAAAGGATCCCTCTCAGAAGACCTGAGCTCACCTCTTGACTGCTACTTTCTAGCTCTGTGATCTGGGCCTCTCAGAGCTTCTGTTTTCTCATTTGTTAAGTGAGCAAAATAATAGAGCCAGCCCTCTGTATCCCCAGGTTTTGCATCCACAGATTCAACCAACCATGGATTAAAACAAAAAAAAAAATCCAGAAAGTTCCAAAATTCCAAAAAGCAAAACTTGAATCTGCCACCTCCCTGCAACTATTTTACATAGCATTTACATTGTATTAGGTATTATAAGTAATCTAGAGATGATTTAAAATATGCCTGGAGGATGTGCATAGGTTACATGCAAACACTAGGCCGTTTTTTGTTTTGTTTTGCTTTTGGCTGCACTGGGTCTTTCTTACTGTGTGCGGGCTTTTCTCTAGTTGCGGAGAGCAGTGGCTACTCTTTGTTGTGGCATGCAGGATTCTCATTGCAGGGGCTTCTCTTGTTGCTGAGCACAGTTGTAGCACAGGGACTTACTTGCTCTGCGGCAGTGTAGGATCTTTCTAGCCCAGGGCTTGAACCCGTGTCCCCAGCATTGGCAGGCGGATTCTTAACCACTGCGCCATGAGGGAAGTCCGTAGGCCACTTTATATAAAGGACTTGTATATGTACGGATTTTGGTATCCAACGGCAGATCCTGGAACCACCTTCCCCATCCTGCACGGATATGGAGGGACCACCACATATGAGTACACGATACATTTGTTAGAATTAATGAATCCTTGTAGCTAAATCTTTTTCTTTTCTTTTCGGCTCCATTGGGCGGCAGAATCTTAGTTTCCCGGCCAGGGATCTAACCTGCACCCGCTGCAGTGGCAGCGAACCGTCGTAACCCTTGAACTGTGGGGGAATTCCCCAAATCTCATGTAAGACCGTATTCTTGAGACACGAATTTTTTTGAAGGTTTTAGATTTTTATGTCTCTTGCCCAATTGCTCTCCAGAAAGGTTGTTGCTATCAGCAGTAAGCAAGCGCTACTTCACTGGTGTTTTAAGGTATTGCCTCTACGTCTTTAAACGACAAAAGCTATATGAAAGAACATCAACACAGCTTTACAAAGCGATATGTACGTAAAAAAAAGGAGGGGATTTTTTTTTTTGGACAGCAGGTTCTTATTAGTTACCTGTTACATACATACTACTGTTTATACATACGTGTCAATCCCAATTTCTCAACGGGAGAAATTTTTACAAAATACGTTTTGCATGATAATTCCATCGCTTTTGCAGACAAACAACTGCAAAGGGTATGGAAAGTCTTTTTTCTCGGCTTAGAGCAGTGCACTCACGGACAAATATATCATTTTCGTTACTTACGTTCCTAACTTGTGAAAGAAGTACCTGCTTCGGCTATTTAGAAAAAAAAAATCAATTGCTTACTTGTGAAAGCAGTCTTCACAAACAATTCACAACCCCGACACCACCCCTAGATTTCTGAAAACTAAACATTGTACACCATAAAAAGAATTTATCACGAGATTTTTTTTTTTTTTTACAAATTATTTTTGGCTGCTTGGGGTCTCGGTTGCTGCGCTCGGGCTTGCGCTGTTGTGAAAAGCCTAGGGCTACTTTTTGTTGCGGTGCGCGGACTTGGCGCTGTGCTGGCTTTAGCTGTTGCAGAACACAGGCTTTACATGCATGGGCTTCAATAGTTTCGGTACCTGGGCTCACCAATCGCGGCGCACAGGATTCCTACTCCATGACATATGTGTTTTTCTCGGACCAGGGTTCGGACTCTTGCCAGCTATAGAAACGATAACTCACTCTGTTACGAGGAAACCTTCTCATCACTTTAACTAGAGAAAACAAAGTACTCTATATTTTTAAACTGGAAAGGAGGGGCGCCAGGACCAACGATCACTAGCTGCCCAATTTTCAAAAAATTATGCTTCCGAAATCTCTTGATGTCGATTCCGCACGAAGAACAAACGAGCTGCCCCACGTGTGTCACTCACGACAGAAGCCCTTTTTACCGCACTAGTTAGAACAGCAGGGTGGCAGTGTCCGCAAATCCCTTTTATGGTAAAGGTGAAAACAAAGTCGATGTAATTTTCTACTCAGAGTTCCCGAAATTGAGGGTGTAACTGCAGGAACTTCTGAGCCGGAGAGAAGGCTTCATAAAGAGATCCTATCGTTTATTTTTGGATTTTCATTTAAAAGTAAAAGCTAAGACTTGAGTTATATGCAAATATGCGCAGTGCTTGCTGGGAAGATGCCGGCGGGTGCAGAGAGAGGGGCGGGGAGGAGGGGTTTGTGGGAGGGAACCGTGACGACTTACAGCTGGTCTGGGGCTCTGCAAGACCTGCTTCCCCGCAGCTGTGGGTGCCTATCTGGGGAAGGCACAAATCCCATCCTGTTAAAATTTAAAATGCACAAACTTGTGCCATTCCTAGCCGTCCACCCTGAAGCTTCCCCAGCACGTGAGCACTGGAGGCACCGGATCCCTGTAAGAGCAAAAAACTGGGAGCTAATTGATCTTCACCTACACAACAACGAAAGAGCAGAATGTGGTGGGTTCATAAAGTGGAATGCCATCTGCTGTACTTCTAAAGAGTGAATTAGACATCAGAAAAATTGACTGATGAAAGTTGCAGAATAAGGTACAGCATGACACCATTAACGGAAACAAACTAATACTGCGCTTAATCAACAGGTATAAAAAAATTGAATGAAAAAGGTGTTGAATACGGTACCGCATGATACCGTAATAAAGAGCATACGTGTGCACACAAAACCCAGTGCTTTATTTTCAATGGCTACATGTTTCTATTATTAACACATATCAATTACCTCTGGAAAGGAGGGAGAGAGGGAATCTGGATGAGGGCAGAGACACACAAAACTTTAGATTTACCTGTAATGTTCTCATTTTTAAAAAGCATAGATTATTTTATTATTGTGCATTTTATTACTTGTGCAATTAAAATTATTTTAAAAATATAGTCCGTGCTTTCTATATTTTCTCTATTTCATTTCTTTTTTAAACATTTTAAAATTTTTTAAATTTATTATTTATAAATTTATTTTATTTATTTTTGGCTGTGTTGGGTCTTCGCTGCTGTGCGCGGGCTTTCTCTAGTTGTGGCAAGCAGGGGCTACTCTTTGTTGCGGTGCACGGGCTTCTCATTGCGGTGGCTTCTCTTGTTGCGGAGCACGGGCTCTAGGCACACGGGCTTCAGTAGTTGTGGCTCGCGGGCTCTAGAGCGCACGCTCAGTAGTTGTGGCACACGGGCTTAGTTGCTCCGCGGCATGTGGGATCTTCCCGGACCAGGGCTCGAACCCGTGTTCCCTGCATCGGCAGGCGGACTCTCAACCACTGTGCCACCGGGGAAGCCCTCTATTTCATTTCTTAAAGTCAGGTTTCTTGAGGTATAATTTATATACAGTAAATTCACCTTTTTTTTTTTTTTTTTGGCTGCGTTGAGTCTTCGTTGCTGCACGCGGGGTTTCTCCAGTTGCAGTGAGCAGGGGCTACTCTTCCTTGCAGTGCGCAGGCTTCTCATTGCGGTGGCTTCTCTTCTTGTGGAGCACAGGCTCTAGGTGCGCGGGCTTCAGTAGTTGTGGCACGTGGGCTCAGTAGCTGTGGCTCACGGGCTCTAGAGTGCAGGCTCAGTAGTTGTGGCACATGGGCTTAGCTGCTCCGCAGCATGTGGGATCTTCCCAGACCAGGGCTGGAACCCGCGTCCCCTGCATTGGCAGGCGGATTCTTAACCACTGAGCCACCAGGGAAGCCCATAAGTTCACACTTTTTTATGATACAGTTCTGTGAGTTTTAACAAACTTGAACAGACATGCATCTGTTATCACAATCAATCAAAACATTTCTATCACCCCAAAAAGTTCCTTTGTCCCCTTTTCTAGTCAACCCCTCCCGCCATTCCCAATCCTGGCAACCTCTTTTCTGGCCCTGTAGTTTTGCCTTTTCCAGAAAGGCATAAAAATGGAATCATTCATGTATACTTCATTTTTAATATAAAAACTATGTGCTAATTGTAAAGAAATTGATACAGTATAGAAATGTGAGAATGCTTTTCCCAAACTACTATTAACAGTTTTGTGTTTATCTTGCCTCCCACCTGTAGTGGTGCACTGTGGAAAACGCTATGGAGGTTTCTCAAAAAACTAAAAACAGAACTATCATACGATACGACCCAAAAATTCCATCCCTCGGTATACATCTGAAAAAAACAAGAATAATGTGAAAATATACATGCGCCACAATGTTCATAGCAGCATTATTTACAATTGCCAACATATGGAAGCAACTTAAGTGTCCATCAACAGATGAATGGATAAAAAAGAAATATATTTATATTTATATATAAAAGAATGAAATTTTGCCATTTGCAGCAACATGAATGAACTTGGAGGGCATTATGCTAAGTGAAATAAGTCAGACAAAGACAAATACTGTATGATGTCACTTATATGGGGAATCTAAAAAATACAACAAACTAGTGAATATAATGAAAAAGCAGATTCACAGATTTAGAGAACTAATGGTTACCAGTGGGGAGGGGGGAGGTGCAATTTAGGGATGGGGAAGTGGGACATACAAATGTTGGGTGTAAGAGATAGGCTACAAGGATGTATTGTACAACATGGGAAATACATAGCCAATATCTTGTAATAACTGTAAATGGAGTGTAACTTTTAAAAATTGTATAAAAAATAAAAGCAAAAAAAGTAAACTGGGTCTTAAAAAGATGGAGTGCAAAAACAAAAATGGTATGCCAGACCCTTAGGATAATGAAGAGAGCAGTGGCAGAGAAATAAGACTAGGAAGATAACTTAGAGCTTAGTGGTGAAGGGGCCTGGAATCTGTGAATTTGGATCTGTGGCAGGATTAAGAGTGGATTGGGAATTTGGTGGGATGAGGATGACAAGATATAAAGACAGGGAGAGCAAGTTGCTACACCAATCCAGGTAGGAGGCAGCTTTTCCTGCTG
>NW_006788818.1:400433-418465 GCF_000442215.2 Lipotes vexillifer | reverse complement strand
TCCTGCTGACACTGCTGCTCACTCTGCTGTCCCAGCCCTTTGTACATTCCTTTATGTCTGTGGGTTCTTGGGTTCTTGTCCATCTTAGTGTGAGGACCCGGGCTCCAGAAGGGACTCAGGCTGGAATCGGGTCTTGATTACAACCCTAGCATCTAGCACAGTTAGTAAACAGCAGTTCTCACCATTGACAGTCAACCGAAAGCATCAGTTTAATGGTCAGAGTGAGAATTCTGAGTTCAAGTTGAGAGTTTGCACTTATTAGTTAGAACTTGCTTAATCTCTCACAGGTTTCATTTATTTATTTACTGACTGCGCCGCGCGGCATGCAGGATCTTAATTCCCCGACCAGGGATTGAACCCGCGCCCCCTGCAGTGGAAGCGCGGAGTCTTAACCACTGGACGACCAGGGAAGTCCCTCTCACAGGTTTCCTTTAAATCATTAAATGACTGACTTATCGGAGGTAAGGTGTATAGAAAATTTCCTGGTAGACAGCAATTGCTCAATTGTTATTATTAACTGCCAAATCACAACCACAACCGGTCTCTCTTGTCCCCAGGTTTTTCCTGTTGGGGTCCAATAGGATATCTATGGAATGTTGGTCCCAGGAGATATTACCGTCCTCATATCACAACAAAGACACTAACCAAAAATGGCGACCTCTAGGCCATCCGAGGGCGTGTTACCGGTCATGCTAGTAATATATACAACAGGCTATTTTGGGGAGAAATAGCTAGCGCTGGGTTCGTAACGCCAGGTAGGAGGCGCAGAGCTTGCTCACAGTATCAAGCAGGAAAAAGCCCAACTGCCAGAGGTGACCAACAGCGATGAATCTCGACCACGCGTCCGAGGGCAGTCCGCGCCTGTGCAAGCCAGGCGCGCGCCCGCCGGCCGGAAGAGCCGCGCGTTTCCGGGTTGGAGGCGGGGAGCGGTGCCGGAAGTACTCGGGGAGGGCCGAGCAGTCGGACCGGCTGCTGAGACGAGCGCTTCACTGGGGCAGTCTACGCATATCATGGGGAGATAGACGCTGCTGCCTGTGAGTCTTGGGCCCTGGCAGTTAAGGAAGAAGAGCGGGAGGAGGGAGTCAGGACCCAGACCCACAGTGGTCAGTGTTTCAAGAGCCAGATTGTGGAGGAGACGGGGCTGTTAGGAATCGGGCTCTTGGGACGGGACTGAGGGGCTCGGGGCTCGGAGAAGACGCGGCTGTGGGGACCTGGGCTCCAGGCGGGACTTAGGGAAAGGGGACGGAGTTAGCCGGCACCCGAGGGAAAGTGGGCTGAGAGGGACAGGATTGTGAGGACCAGTGCTCCGAAGAGGAGAGGGTCGGAAGAGAACTGGGCGTGAAGCCACGGGCTCCTGAGAGGTAAAAGCGGAGCCGTGAGGACTTGGGCTGCTAAGCGGTAGGAGCGGGACAGTGAAGACCCAGGTTTCTAAGGATTCAGAAACAGGGCGGCGAAGACTTAGGTTCCTGAGAGGCAGGAGCAGTAAGAGAACACTTGGGTTTGGGAAGAACAGGAGCGGGCAGTGAGGACGGGCTTCTGTGGGGACGGGATCGGGGCTTGGAGACTCCGAAGTACCTGAGGGAACAGGGCTGTGAGGACACTGGCTCTTAAAAGCGGAGACGATAAGGGGCAATGGATGTGAGGAGATCAGCCTCCAAGGGAAAGGGAGAGAGTTCGGAAAAAATATAGTGATCCTTTTTTTTTTTCTCATATTGGGTGAACCGAGAGTGGTAAAGGATGTATTCAGGGAAAGACGACTCCTTTGCGCTGCCTGCTTGGCTTTTGGCAGGCTTATCTTGTGTCGGATACAATCTAGGAAGCCCACTTGGAAGCATCTTCGTTTTCTGCTTCGTTCTGGCGAAGCACTGCTGTAAAGCTGAAGCAGTTTGAACTCAGCTATATACTTGATAAGTGCTTTCAATCCCATTCCACCCAACGCTGAGCACAGATCTCTGCATCTCAGAAAACGAGGATGGCAGAGATGGAAGGACCCGGAAAGATAATCTTTTTTAAACTCGTATTTTACATATAAGGAGGCTAAAGTCCAAAGAAGGTTTGGGATTACAGTGAGGCGATGATTGATTAGATCATGATTTTGATACAGTGCCCTGCTCTGCATAGCAGATAGGAGATGCTTGATTAATATTCGTTGAAACCATGCTTCTAGAATCTTTGCTCTAACTTCAAACTCAAGAGGGAAGTTTTTACAAATTCTACTATTTTATTTTGGGTCTTGTTAACTGTATTGACATTGATACAGTGAATGTCACTTACGAGTTAGGAAACTTTTAAATGAAGCTCCTTCCCCCTCAACAATATAGTAAGTCATTTAGAAAGTCACAAATAAGTAAAATGTACCCTTTATTTTTAGCATAAGCATTTAGGGAAGATGGCTGCTTTTAGATAAGGATGGTGGAGAAACTTGGACCAGTCACTTTCATTCTTCAGTAATATCTTTTCTGAAACTTACTCAGACTATGGGGGGGAGGGGGAGGGAGGTCCAAGAGGGAGGGGATATAGGTATACAAATACTGATTCACTTCATTGTACAGCAGAAACTAACACAACATTGTAAAGCAATTTTACTCCAATAAAAAAAAAAGAAACTTAGACTAACCAAATACCATCATAAGCACTTTTCAAATATTAAATCATTTAATTATCACTTACAGCCACACAAGTTAGATATTGTTAGTCCCATTGTACAGATAAGGAAATCAGTGCAGAAGGGTTAAGTGCCTTGCCTGAAATCCCATGCTACTAAGTGGCCCAGCCACAGTCAAACCCAGTTATGTGTCTGACTGAAACTTTTTTCTGTTTTTCTAAGTGGATTCCTCACCATGTCTCAGCTTGCTCATCAGCAAAATAGAGGTAATAGTTATACAAAGCATGGCATTGAATGAAAACACTCCCTCCTCCTAAAGACTCCTCTTACTATCAAGTACTATAACTTATTAGGGTATTTATGTAGTTGTAGTATTTGAGGAGAACTGAATTCCTGTGTTTTAAACAAGCATAGATATTCAAGATAGAAAAATGGGACCTGAATAGAACTTTCCCTCACATTGGAGTAAGACATATTTAATTTTAAATTTAGGAGGCCAAGAAAGACCAATTTGAAGAACAGGGGCTTAAATTGGATTAACTTTACAATTATTGTAACATGAACTAGATGATTGGGGAAACTGCAATAACTTTGTTCCCAGTGGGTTTGCCTAAACTGTTTGCAAGTGCCTATACTAAATGCAAGTGGTCAAAACTTACACCAGATTATGAGGTAAAGCATGGCCATACCACCATTTCAAAATACTTGATGGTTTAATTAATAATAGTTTATTCCTGAGTTATCATCCTCATCTACATTTGCAAATTGTACTACTTATTTCACTCATTTGTGGCTCTAGCATCAATTGAATTATTAGAATAGGATTTCTAAGTAAGTACCTGATCAGAAAACCATTGTGTTAAAGTTGATGTGAACATAGAACATACTACTTTTGACAAAAGGTGTTTGTGGAAAGCCCCAAAGTGCTTTGGAGGTAGTACATCAGCAGTGTTTATAGCCTGCACTGTGACACAGGTGTTTTGGAGGCAGAAGACAAACTTTGAAATCTGTACATATGGACTTAATTTTATACTTACTTATTTATTTTTTTTGCGGTACGTGGGCCTCGTACTGTTGTGGCCTCTCCCGTTGCGGAGCACAGGCTCCGGACACGCAGGCTCAGCGGCCATGGCTCCCGGGCCCAGCTGCTGCACGGCATGTGGGATCTTCCCGGACCGGGGCGCGAACCCGTGTCCCCTGCATCGTCAGGCGGACTCTCAACCACTGCGCCACCAGGGAAGCCCTGTACTTAATTTTATTTATTTATTTATTTATTTATTTATTTATATTTTTGCGGTACGCGGGCCTCTCACTGCCGTGGCTCTCCCGTTGCGGAGCACAGGCTCTGGATGCGCAGGCCCAGCGGCCATGGCTCACGGGCCCAGCCGCTCCGCACCATGTGGGATCCTCCCGGACTGGGGCACGAACCCGTGTCCCCTTCATCGGCAGGCGAACTCAACCACTGCGCCACCAGGGAAGCCCCCTGCCCTTAATTTTAAATCTTATACTAATTGTTAGAGCTGGAGGAGACTTTAGAATTTGCCTGGTTCTTCTAATTATAGATGTAGAAACTCTGGTCAAAGGCAGTTCATATAACTCAGTGGCAGAACTAGGATGACACCTAGCCCAACTGACTTGGGTCTTCCCTGTGCCACAGTACCTCTCATCAGCCTCCTGCTGACCATTTGCCACTACTTTTTGCTTTTTAATCCACTTTTCTTTTTTTAATATCTGTAGTAATAAGAATAGTTACAGGATGCCACCAGTACATAGCAGGATGGGTGCAACCTTTTAGGTTTACTATACTAACTTTTATAACTAAGATTTAAAAGAGGAGAGCATATATAAAATGCTAGCAAACATTTTTAATTGTACTTACTATGTGCCACACATTCTTCTAAGTGCTTTAGATACATAACTCAGTGAATTGTCACAACGATGAGGTACACCTTATGATTAACTCCATTTTTCAGATGAGGAAATTGAGGCATAAAGAGTTTAGGTAACTTGCTTGAGGACATAAAGCTAATAAGTGGCAGAGTTGGTACTTGAACCCAGACACTGCCACCAGAGTCCATCGCTTGAACCACTGTACTGTACTACTTTTCTGTTAAGTCAGAATTGCCTAAACAGGGTCAAACTAGTCAAAAAAACTAGTGGAAAAAAAATCCCACATTTCTGTTGCTCTCAGGTCTCACAGACTGCAATATAATTGATTCTTTTTGGTTTATGTAGGCTGGGAAGCATGAGCTTGTTTAGATACATCTACAAGCCAGTGAGGAAAGAAACAGCCAGGTAGAAAATCCAAATCGTTAAGTCATGTACCATAGTGTTAGGGCTTTTATGCTATCAGGCTCGTAGTCCCCTTTACTCCAGTATTTGTTTAAATAATAAATTCCTAAACATTTCAGAGGTAAAAGTGTTTTAAAGACAATCCAAGGAGTTCCCTGGTGGTCTAGTGGTTGGGATTCAGTGCTTTCACTGCTGTGGCCCGGGTTCAATCCCTCGCTGGGGAACTGAGGTCCCACAAGCCGTGCGGCGGCCGAAAAAAAAGAAAAGACAATCCAGTCTTCTATTCCCCTGTTCTCTTCACTTAAAAAAAAAATCTGTTAATGGAACAGATTCCCAGAGAAGACCACAGTCTTCTACTGCAGGGTCTCCCCCGTGTTCCTACTCTCTGAAAAATCAGATCCTCCTGACACAATAATAATAATAGAGTTGCAACTGGATTTCTGTTTGAGGTACAGGGTTGTTAAAAGGAAAAGCAATTAGGGCTTGTCATCTTCAGCCTATCAACTACAGTTTAAGTGTGATGGGTAGGGGGAGGGAGGATAGTCGGTTATTTAATTGAACTCCCAGCCAAGCTATCTTGTTTTGATAAAATCATTTAAGTATTTTCTACTGTAGATCACTAGGGTGTGGACTTTCCTGACTTCTTGAATCCCATAGCACATAAATTCCACATAGTAGGAGCTAGTAAAGAGTTTCCTGTTGTAATTGTTCTCTCAAACTGTCCCACAGTTAATGCCTCTGTTTTTACTCAATAGTACATTCCTACCTCTTGGCATTCTAAGGAAATGAGAGTTAGAAATTTGAGTAGCCCAGAGGCAATCATGGTACATTACATAATGGAATTCAGGTTATTTATGGTCACTTCATTCCTTTGTGCTTGACCAGCATCGTCTACAATTGGGCTAATGAAAGTTGTCACTGAACAGGTAATTTGGACCATTTTGATCATGTTGTGATTTTTTTAAACTTATTTTTAAATTTACGCACCATAAAATTCACCTTTCTGAGGGTACAGTTCTATGAGTTGTGACAAATGTGTACAGTCATGTAAGCCCCATAACACTCAAGTTACCTAGCAGTTCCACCATCCTCCAAATTTTCCTTCATGCTGCTCTTTTGTAGTCACACCCTCCGCAATCCCCAAACCCTGGCAATCACTGATCTGCTCTCCATCCATATAGCTTTGCCTTTTCTGGAGGGTCATGTAAATGGACTCATACGGGAAGTAACCTTTGGAGTCTTGCCTCTTTCACTTAGCTTAATGCATTTGAGATTATCCATGTTGTGTGTATTAGTAGTTCTTCCTTTCTGTTGCTGAGTAGTATTCCATTATATGGATATACCCATAGTTTGTTTATCCATTAACCAGTTGAAAGATTGTTTTCAGTTTTTGGCAATTATGGATAACGTTGCTATAGACATTCACATACTGATTTTTGTGTGACTATAAGTTTTCATTTCTCTAGGGTAAATACCTAGGAGTGGATTGGTGGGTCATATGATAAGTGTCTATTTAATTTTATAATAAACTGCCAAACCATTTACCAAAGAGTTCACCATTTTACAGTCACATCATAAATGTATGAGGGTTTGAGTTGCTCCACATCCTCTTTAGCACTTGTCCATTTATTTTATTTATTTTATTATTATTATTATTTTTTTTTGCCATGCGCGGGTCTCTCACTGTTGTGGCCTCTCCCGTTGCGGAGCACAGGCTCTGGACGCGCAGGCTCAGCGGCCATGGCTTACGGGCCCAGCCGCTCCGCGGCATGTGGGATCTTCCCGGACCAGGGCACGAACCCGTGTCCCCTGCATCGGCAGGCGGACTCTCAACCACTGCACCACCAGGGAAGCCCCTATTATTTTTAATTTTAGTTATTTTAATAGGTACTTAGTGGTATCTCATTGTGGTTTTATTTTGCATTTCCCTAATGAATAATGATATTGGGCATCTTTTCATGTGTTTATTTTCCATCTGTAAATCTTTGTTGAAGGATCAGTTCAGATCTTTTTTTTTTTTTTTTTTTTTTTCGGTACGCGGGCCTCTCACTGTTGTGGCTTCTCCCGTTGCAGAGCACAGGCTCCGGACGCGCAGGCTCAGTGACCATGGCTCACGGGCCCAGCCGCTCCGCGGCATGTGGGATCTTCCCGGACCGGGTCACGAACCCGTGTCCCCTGCATCGGCAGGCAGATTCTCAACCACTGCGCCACCAGGGAAGCCCCAGTTCAGATCTTTTATCCATTTTTTAAATTGAGTTGTTTTCTTATTGAATTTTGAGAGTCTTTTATATATATATCCTGGATACAAGTTGTCAGATGCGTGATTTGTAAATATTCTCTCTTAGTCTCAGACTTGTCTTTTGTTTTCATTTGCAGGGCAGAAGTTTTATATTGTGATTAAGTTCACTTTATCAATTTCTTTCTTTTGTGGATTGTGCTTTTGGTGTTGTATCTAAGAACTCTGTCTGACCCAAAGTCAGGAAGATTTTCTCGTATGTTTTCTAAAAGTTTTATAGTTTTACATTTTCACATTTAAGTCTGTGATCAGTTTTTAATTTATTGATATTTTGTATAAGGTGTGAGATAAAGGTCAAGGTTTATTTTTGTTGCTACTGCTATATTTTTTGTTCTATTTTAAAAACAGAGGTCAGTATTACCTATTTCTTCAGTGGAAACAAACCAGATAGTAGTTTATTTTAATTATTTTCATAGGTTACATATGCACATATTACAGAATTTGGGGTATACAATGAAAGATAAGTCTCGCACCTTGGTCCCATGGACCACACAGGTACTACCATTCTGCTATCCCCCTCAAGACAACCATTGTTTTCAGCTTCTTATGTATCTTTCCAGGAATAATTTATACATTTGTAATTATGTGTCTTTTTTTTTTTTTTTTTTTTTTTTGCGGTAAGCGGGCCTCTCACTGTTGTGGCCTCTCCCATTGCGGAGCACAGGCTCCAGACGCGCAGGCTCAGCGGCCATGGCTCACGGGCCCAGTGGCTCCGCAGCATGTGGGATCCTCCCGGACCGGGTCACGAACTTGTGTCCCCTGCATCGGCAGGCGGACTCTCAACCACTGCGCCACCAGAGAAGCCACAGGCAGATTCTTAACCACTGCGCCACCAGGGAAGTCCCTATCCTCACTATTCTGAACCTTGCACTTTAAATGAACAGTGTATCTTGAAGGTCATTTCATGAGCTTCCTCGTTTTTTAGAAACAGGTTTATTGAGACATTCACATACTATACAATTCATCATTTTAAAGTATACAATTCAGTGGTTTTTTGCTACAAACAGGATTGTGCAACCATCACCACAATCTATTCTAGATTATTTTTGTCACTCCTAAAAGAAACTCCATAAACATTAGAAGTCAGTCCCTATTCCTCTCCCCCACTCCTCAGCCCTAGCAACCACTAATCTACTTTTTGTCTCTATAGATTTGTCTATTCTGGACATTTCATATAAATGGAATCCTACAATATGTAGTCTTTTGTGACTGGTTTCTTTCACTTAACATAATATTTTCATGAGTCTCATTCTTTTTCAGTCTATTACATTATATAGTTATATTCTAGTTTATTTAACTATATCACTTTTGATGGACATTTAGGTTGAAATTCCTTGTATGTATAGTATTCTATTCACATGTCCCCTGCATCGGCAGGCGCGCTCTCAACCGCTGCGCCACCAGGGAAGCCCTTCACAATATTTCTATTGGGTAGTTGGTACTTACTGATTTGTAGATATTTTTTATATATAAAAGAAATTAGTCCTTTGATATATCTTGCATATATTTTTGCTAGTTTGTCTTTTGTCCTTTAACTTTGTTTGTTATGTTTGTTGGCATGCAGACATTTTTATGTTTGTGTAATTAAACATATTAGTCTTTTCTTTTATGGCTCCTGAGCTTTGTAAAGTCATCCTTAGAAGGGTACTATTTATTCTTGAGAATATTGTTTCTCTAATTTTTAAAAATTGATATAACTGTAGATTTATATGGAATAATACAGGGCTTCCCTGGTGGCACAGTGGTTGAGAGTCCGCCTGCCGATGCAGGGGACACGGGTTCGTGCCTCGGTCTGGGAAGATCCCACATGCCGCGGAGCGGCTAGGCCTGTGAGCCATTGCCGCTGAGGCTGTGCGTCCGGAGCCTGTGCTCTGCAACGGGAGAGGCCACAGCAGTGAGAGGCCTGCATACCGCAAAAAAAAAAAAGAGAGAAATAATACAGAGATCCCTTGTACACTTTGCACCACCAGTTTTCCCCAACGGTAACATTTTGCAAAACTGTTGTATAATTTGAGAATCAGGATATCAACATTGATACAACCCAACAATCTTATTCAGATTTCCCCAGTTTTACCTGCACTTGTTTGCTTATATGTGTATGAGTACTAAGTCCTATACAATTTCATCACTTTTTATGGGTTCATTTATCCATCATCACTATCAAGATATTGAACAATTCCATCACAAGGGCCCCTCATATTGCCTTTTATAACCATACCTCCCTCCCTCCCACCCAACCCCTGACCTCACTAATCTGTCTTCTGTAAAATTTGCCATTTCAAAAATGTTATATAGGGGACTTCCCTGGTGGTGCAGTGGATAAGACTTCACACTCCCAATGCAGGGGGCCCGGGTTCGATCCCTGGTTAGGGAATTAGATCCCACATGCATGTCGCAACTAAGAGTTCACATGCCACAACTAAGGAGCCTGCCTGCCACAACTATGGAGCCCACGTGCTGCAACTAAGGAGCCTGCCTGCCACAACTAAGACCTGGTGCAACCTAATTAATTAGTTAGTTAGTTAATTAATTTTTAAAAAAAGGAAAACAAAAATGTTACATAACTGGAATCATACAATATGGACTCTTATTTAATTATTATTTTTGGCTGTGTTGGGTCTTCGTTGCTGCGCACGGGTTTTCTCTAGTTGCAGCGAGCGGGGGCTACTCTTTGTTGCAGTGCATGGGCTTCTCATTGCAGTGGCTTCTCTTGTTACAGAGCACCAGGTCTAGACACGTGGGCTTCAGTAGTTGTGGCTTGAAGGCTCTAGAGCGCAGGCTCAGTAGTTGTGGCACACAGGCTTAGTTGCTCTGCGGCATGTGGGATCTTCCCAGACCAGGGCTCGAACCCCTGTCCCCTGCATTGGCAGGCAGATTCTTAACGACTGCACCACCAGGGAAGCCCCAATATGGACTCTTTTTGAATTGGCTTTTGCTCAGCATAATTCTCTGGAAGTTCATCCAAGTTGTGCATGTCAGTAGTTCATTTCTTTTTCTTGCTGAGTAGTATTCCGTGGTGTTGATATACCACAGTTTGTTTAATGATTTACCTATTAAGGGACATCTGAATTGATTACAGTTTTTGATTATTGCAAATAAAGCTATGAGCATTCGTGTACAGGTTTTTGTGTAAACATAAGTTTTCATTTCTCTAGGATAAATGCCTAGGATTGCAGTTGCTGGGTCATACAGTAGTTGCGTGTTTTTTCTTTTTTCCCAGATCCACTTTATTGAGTTATAATTTGCATACAATAAAATGTATACATTGTAAACATATAGTTCTGTGAGTTTTGATAAATGTAGCAGCTGTGTAAGCATTCCCCCACTTAAGGTATAGAATGTTTATATCACCTCAGAAACTTCCAACCTGCCCCTGTGCAGTCAATCTCTGCCCCATCTGTCACTAGAGATTTGCTTTTAGATCATTAGATATTAAAATTTCATATAAATGGAATCATATAGTATGTATTCTTTTGAGACTGGCTTTTTTTTCACCTAAATATTTTAAGATTCATTCCTGTTGTATTGTGTATTTGTGATTTGGTCTTCTTTTTCCTTTTTTCATTTTTTTTAATAAACTCTTTCCTAGAGCAGTTTTTAAAATCCATTTATTTATTTATTTATTTTTATTTATTTAACGTGCTGAGATAGCAGTGTTAGATTTACAGGAAATTTGGGAAGATAGTACAGGGTTCCCATATACCCTACACCCAGTTTCTCCATTATTAACATCTTACATTAGTATAGTATGTTCATTACAACTAATTAACCACATTTGAAACATTATTATCATTATTATTTTTAATATTTATTTATTTTATTTTTGGCTGCATCAGGTCTTAGTTGTGGCACGCGGGATCTTTCATTGCGGCACGCAGGATCTTTCATTGTGTACACAGACTTCTGTTTAGTTGTGGCATGCGAGCTCCAGAGCACGCAGGCTCAGTAGTTGTGGTGCACAAGCTCTCTAGTTGTGGTACACAGTCTCAGTAGTTGTGACGCATGGGCTTAGTTGCCCTGCAGCGTGTGGGATCCTACTTCCCCGACCACAGATCGAAACCCAGGGCCCCTGCATTGGAAGGTGGATTCTTAACCACTGGGCCACCAGGGAAGTACCTGATACATTACTATTAACTGAAGTCCATAGTTTATTCAGATCTTAGTTTTTCCATTTAGTCTTCATGTCTTTTTAGGCTCCTCTGTGACAGTACATGCTTAGATTTTTAAGAAACTGCAAACTGTTTTACAGAGTAGCTATACCATTTACATTCCCACTAGCAGTGTGTGAGTGATCCAATTTCTCTGCATCCTCGTGAGCATTTGGTGTTGTCACTATTTTTTATTTTAGCTATTCTGATAGTTGTGTAGTTATATCTCATTGTAGTTTTAATTTGCTTTTCTTTAATGACTAATTTTTTTGATTGAATGTCTTTCAGTTTGCTTATTTGCTATCTGTGTGCCCTCCTTGGTGAAATGTCTGGTGTGTCTTTTGTCCACTTTCTAATTGAATTAATTTTTTTTTGAACTATTGAGTTTTAAGAGTTCTTAATGCATTCTAGATACTAGTCTTTTGTTGGATATGTAGTTTGTCTTTTTTTGGATATGTAGTTTCTTCTAGTCTGTAGCTTGTCTTTTCATCCTTTCTATGTGGGCTTTCACAGAGAAAACTTTTAAAATTTGATGAGGGCCAATTTATCAGTTTTTCCTTTTATTGATCAGATCATGCTTTTGGTGTCATGTCTAAGAACTCTTTGCTTAGCTAGAGCCCAAAGATTTTCTCCTGTTTTTTCCTAAAAGTTTTATAGTTGTACATTTTACATTTAAGTCTGTGATCCATTTTGAGTTAATTTTTGTATAAAGTGTTAAGTTTAGGTTTCTGAATATTTTTTAAAGATATTCTAGGGACTTCCCTGGTGGTCCAGTGGTAAAGAATCCACCTTACGATGCAGGGGACACGGGTTTGATCCCTGGGCAGGGAACGAAGATCCCACATGCTGCAGGACAACTAAGCCTGCATGCCACAACTACTGAGCTCGTGCGCCTCAACTAGAGCCCGCATGCCGCTAACTACAGAGCCCATGCGCCCTGGAGCCTGCGCACCACAACTAGAGAAGAGAAAACCCACACGCCACAGCTAGAGAGAAGCCCACACACCACAAGGAAAGATCCCACACGCCTCAACGAAGATCTCGTGTGCCACAATGAAGACCCAATGCAGCCAAAAATAAATTAAATAAATGAATACTAAATAAATCTTTAAAAAAATAGGGACTTCCCTGGTGGTACAGTGCTTAAGAATGCACCTGCCAATGCAGGGGACATGGGTTTGATCCCTGGTCCAGGAAAATCCCACATGTCGCGGAGCAACTAAGCCCGTGCACCACAATGCTGAGCCTGCGCTCTAGAGCCCGTGAGCCACAACTACTGAGCCCACGTGCCACAAGTACTGAAGCCCGCGTGCCCTAGGGCCCGTGCTCCGCAACAGGAGAAAGCCTGCATGCAGCAACGAAGACCCAACACAGCCAAAAATAAATTTTTAAAAATAAAAAATAAAGATATTCTATATTTTATCTAGTATATGATTTTATATTTAAAATTTAAATATCTGATCCATCTGGAATGGAGGAGTGTGTGAAAGGAGGAGTATATTACTCCCCCCATTCCAGATTGATCAACTGTTTAAATTTTATTTTATTTATTTTTTTATAAATTTATTTGTTTTTGTTTTTGTTTTTCTGTACGCGGGCCTCTCACTGTTGTGGCCTCTCCCATTGCGGAGCACAGGCTCCGGATCCGCAGGCTCAGCGGCCATGGCTCACGGGCCCAGCCGCTCCGCGGCATGTGGGATCTTCCCGGACCAGGTCACAAACCTGTGTCCCCTGCATCGGCAGGCGGACTCTCAACCACTGCGCCACCAGGGAAGTCCAATACTGATCATCTTTAATAAGGCTTTTTCATAGGACTTGATCTGGGAAAATAGTTTGCTTTTATAACATTAGGACAACTGTTACCATGTTAACAATCTTTTCCTTTCCCATTTCTTCCATTGGTAAGATTTGTGGGTAAGGGAAAAGGAGACATGGACCACATATGGTTTTAAAAAAAAGTAATCCTGATGCTGTGCTGCCCCCCTCAGCGGGCTCTTGGCCAACAAGTTTCTCTTGATCATTTAACCAGTGCATAGTTAGTTGCTTTTATTAAGGGTAAACCAGGAGAAGATGATTTCTTGTATTAGAGAGTTAAACAATTTGTTGGAGAGGAACTTAGCAATAGGGGCAAGATGCAGATACTCATTCAGGTTGCTAAGCTTTGTCAAGTTCTGAAAACATTGCCATGATTCTTGCAGGTTCAAATTCCACAGTTTTGGCCAATAAAGTATTTCATATGCTGCTAGCTTATCTCTAACAATAGTACATTCATTTTACTGGAAGAGAGTCTTAATGTTACTATTGTCATAATTAATTAATTTTAAAAGTTGTCTATGAAAGAAATGGAGATGTTTTTCTTGGTGCCCAGTTGGAATAAGGAAATGTTCTCCATAGTCAGTTTGCCTGCATTCTGGTCATAGAAGATGTGCAGGCCATGCAACTGAAATGGTTCTGTGGCAAGGGTGGTGCTTGATGCCAGTTGTTCATTTACAGGTAGCTTTTGAAAATGGCTGCCTCTCGTTTCACCGGGCTCACAGCCGTTGCTGATGTAATTAAAGATCTAGACACTCAGATAGCTGTAAGTAAGCTCCTTGAGGTCACTGTGGGTGGAACTTCCTGAATGTGCTTCTGATCTTGATGACACCAAAGCTGATGTCCACGGAATCAGCCTCATGGCTCTAAAATTTAGAAGTCTTGGCTACTCCAGCCTAGGGACTCTGCATGTATTTAAAGATTGCTAACACTCAGAGAAAATTTGCCCTTGATGACAGTGAAGAGCTTACTTTTAACAATTGCTAAAAACTGTGTTTATTAGGCCCTGACATAGACTTAAGCATGTTTTGAAACACCAAAATGAACTAATCTGTTTTCTGAAGTTTTGTGACTAGGTTTCAAGTATGTGATTGTGCCATGATTTATTTGAGTTTAGCATTATTTGATGTTCAAAAATAATGCATGTAGTACTTAACCAAGTATTCTATTTTTACAATTAACCAAGTATTCTATTTTTACAAAGTCTTCAAAAATGTCTTGCTCATTCTAGCTTATTTTTGTACATAAGATTCCTCATTTCATTTACTTCTTTATTTCACTTGTGTGGACTATTTTATTTAGCTTTTGGAGAAGAGATGGTTTCTAAATATCAGGTGAGAGCAATGAACATTCTTCATTCCCTCCATTTTCAATGTGCAGATATCAAATGAAGACCCTTCAAAGTCTGACAGACCTCATAGAATTTTACTTTTAAAACTCATCCTTTATTACATGTACTTCCAGAGCTAATTCTCTTGTTTTTCTTCTACAGTTGATTGGCCTTGGCCCTCATAGCTCCAAAAAGAAACAAGATCTCGATAAGCTCTATGAGCTGAAGTCCAAAGCGCGGCAGATTATGAACCAGTTTGGCCCCTCAGCCCTAATCAATCTGTCCAATTTCTCATCAATAAAACCGGAACCAGCTAGCACCCCTCCACAAGGCTCCATGGCCAATAGCACTACAGTGGTAAAGATCCCAGGCACTCCTGGGACAGGAGGGCGTCTCAGCCCTGAAAACAATCAGGTATCATCCGCTTTTTGTTCTCTGTGGGCACCTCTTATCTGTTCTTTGAAGCAATAATGCTCTGAGAGATGTCCATCTCAGCTGCTGCCTCTTCCTCTCAGACTTCTCAAGTTCTTTATCGAAATATCATGTACATTTTTCAGTTTTTACTTTGTAGTATTTAAGTGTGTGTATGCATATACATATACATACATCCATATATACATGCACTGACACAACAGCTTGCCTGTGACAGGTTTTTATATATTTATATATAAATATATATGCTATATACTTGTTAAATAAAATAAAATAGTTAAATAATTAATGGATTCATTATTCATTATTCCTGTAATAAAAGTACTCTTGCCTCCAGTCTTTTCTCCTAGTTCATCTAGCTGCTGCCTTTATTTTCTGCAGTGATTCTAAAATCTGACCCCCTCTTTCTACCCATGATCCTGATTCTGTCCTCCAGAGCCATAAGAAATAAGTATACTCTCTTGACTTGGGCCTTGTAGGCTGGGTAGAATAGGATGAGCAGACAACAGTTCAAGAGAATGGGGGAGGAACTAGCAACGATGAATGGGAAGGGTTGGGCAGGTATTCAGGAGACCAACCCATGATGGGTGTGGTGTTGGAGAAGAGCAGGAGATAAAATTGTATAGGTAGGCTTTCGGCAGGACATACTAGGCCTATGCTAGTCAGTTTCCATTGGAACTTTTAGTCAATAAACAATCTTTGCAAATATTTAATAAGCTTAAAAGTAACATAATAAAAGTTGTATATCTTAGGAGGATTAACTTGACAGTAAGGGGACAAGAAAGGTAGGAAAGGGGGCAGACTGGGAGGAACACCAAGACTAAGACTTTTGCAGTAAATCAAGATATGTGGCAAAGGCTTGAATTAAGTGATGGATAGATCTGAGACATTATTAACAAATATTTATTTTAAAAATTATTATTTTTTCCTCATTTGCAATGTCATGCAATGCTTATCATGAAACTTTAGAAAAAGAGAAAGAATAATAGCCCAAAATTCTACCAGCACCCCAAAGTAACTATGATTAGCATTTTAGTGTATGTCTTTTGATCCTTATTTAGTGGCATATATATGTAGTATAACATTTCCTTTATGAAAGAGGGATCATAGTTGTACATACTTTCACAAATATCGATATTTAGTTATACAGAGATGAACACGTGTTCCCTGCCCTCAAGGAGCCTTCAGCCTATTAAGTCAGAAACAGGCAAGTTTATAAATGTACACAATGATAGAAGGGTACCCAGGGTACAGTGGAGGCCAAAGAGGAAGTGGTTGCTTTCACCTGGGTGGGCTGGGAGAGCATCAGAAAGGAGGCACTGTGAGCTGAGCAGGTAGGAAGAAGGGTAGGAGAGCTTGTCCAAAGGCAGCAGGGGCACTGTACAACTTGTGGTGGTCAGAAAATTGCAAATTAATGTACAGTTTACTAAAACTGCCTGACAGATGTTGGCCTCTCTTCCATATTGCTCTTTCTGCCTTTCCCTAGGACTATAGTCTTGTAGTAATAGCACCAAGTAAGCCAAACTGATAATTCTTTGGAAAGTAGAAACCAAACCCAACAAATTGTTAGCCTTTCATTATAGGGTAATGAGGTGTTTGTTTCTTTGCTACTTGGCTGAAAAAAATGTTCTCCCAATTAACTTTAGGTTTTGACCAAGAAGAAATTACAAGACTTAGTAAGAGAAGTGGATCCTAATGAGCAACTGGATGAAGATGTGGAGGAGGTAAGGTGGGCTTTGGGTACCCCAGAGACTGTGTCCCTGAGAAATAGTATAGAATAGCCATTAAGAGCACAGATTATAGAGGCAGACAAGTCTGAATTGGAGACTTGGCTCTGTGGGTGGGTCAGTTAACTTTTCTGAGACTCAGCTTCCTCCTGTGTTGGTAAGGTATGACATTATTTATCTACAGGGTTATTGTCAGGGTCCCATGAATAACTTATACAAATCACCTGGGAGAATGCCTAGCACTTTATACCTAACAGCATTGCTACTTTTGCCTGTCAAAAAGGGTATAGGTTGCTACTCACAGGCAAGTCACTTTCAACAATTTTAATTGTTTCTAGCACATTCCTCTGTATTTCTAAGTAATATTCTTTTTTTTTAATTTTAATTTTTGGCTGCATTGGGTCTTTTTTTTTTTTGTGGTACGCGGGCCTCTCACTGCTGTGGCCTCTCCTGTTGCGGAGCACAGGCTCCGGACGCACAGGCTCAGCGGCCATGGCTCATGGGTCCAGCCGCCCTGCGGCATGTGGGATCCTCCTGGACTGGGGCACGAACCCGTGTCCCCTGCATCGGCAGGCAGACTCTCAACCACTGCACCACCAGGGAAGCCCTGCATCGGGTCTTCATGCAGGCTTTTCTCTAGTTGCGGTGAGCGGGGGCTACTCTTCGTCGTGGTGTGCAGGCTTCTTGTTGCAGAGCATGGGCTCTAGGCGCACAGGCTTCGGTAGTTGTGGCACGCGGGCTCAGTAGTTGTGGCTTGCGGGCTTTAGAGTGCAAGCTCAGTAGTTGTGGCACAGGGGCTTAGTTGCTCCGTGGCATGTGGGATCTTACCGGACCAGGGCTTGAACTCGTGTCCCCTGCATTGGCAGACAGATCCGTAACCACTGCACCACCAGGGAAGCCCCTCTTTCTTTTTCTTAATTCATGTACAAGTTTTTCTGTGGGCATGCATTTTCATTTCTCTTGGATATATACCTAGGACAGAAATTGGTGAGTCATATGGTAACTCTGTGTTTTTCCTTTGAGGAACTTCCTGTTTTTATAAAGCATTCCATCCTTTTACATTCCCACCAGCTGTGTATGAAGGTTCCATTTTTTTAATCTTAGTTTTTTGATAATTTCTTCTCTGCTTTTTTTCTTTCTGTGAGTAATGACGGTTGGATGTTGGATCTTCTGCATTGATCCTCTTAGGTTTTTTATCTTTTCTCTTTTTTCATTTCTTTGTAATTCTAAATTCTACTTGCTGGGGAGATTTTCCTTAGTTTATCTTCTAAATTTTAACTTTCTTTTATAATAAAAATTTTAATTTCCATGAACTTTTTCTTGTTGACTTTTTTTTCCCTAAGCCATTCTGTTCTTTTTTTTTTTTTTTTTTTTAAGAAGATTTTTGGGG
>NW_006788818.1:398740-400181 GCF_000442215.2 Lipotes vexillifer | reverse complement strand
TTTTTTTTTTTTTTTTTTTTTTTTTTTTAAGAAGATTTTTGGGGATAGGAGTTTATTAATTAATTTATTTATTTTTGCTGCTTTGGGTCTTCATTTCTGAGCAAGGGCTATCTCTAGTTGTGGCAAGTGGGGGCCACTCTTCATCACGGTGCGCCGGCCTCTCACTATTGCGGCCTCTCTTGTGGAGCACAGGCTCCAGATGCGCAGGCTCAGTAGTTGTGGCTCACGGGCCTAGTTGCTCCGCGGCATGTGGGATCCTCCCAGACCAGGGCTCGAACCCGTGTCCCCTGCACTAGCAGGCAGACTCTCAACCACTGCGCCACCAGGGAAGCCCCCTATTCTGTTCTTATTTTACAGTTGTAGTATCTTATTTTTCTCCCTAAGGATATTAATTATGTTGTTTGACATTTTCTTCTTTTCCCTGCATTGTCTTTGTTTCCTCTGGATCCCTTTTTTCCCCTTTGGTTTGTTTATTTTCCTTTTAGTGTTGGAGACTTTCTTCAAATGTCTGGTGATTCTGGCTATCCATTCTTAAAGAATGAGCCACTAAAAACCTGATTTGAAGGAGAACTTATTGACTGATGGTCTTCGCCCAGTCATGTATTGGTAAATGTTTAACAACCAGCTCTGTGGAGAAAAAGACTCTGACTTTCAGCATTTCCTGATTTCTGTGGTGTAAATATTCTCACTATGCCCTATTTTAAGCTATCAACATGTTGTCACTGAATGCAGGATTGGGAAGAAATGCATATAATTGGCCTTCATGACCTCATCTAATCTGGCTCCAGCATACTACTGGCTTCACTTCAGAATAATTTGTCCATAGTCAACCTTCTTAATGGGGGATTCCCTAATCAGTATCTGTAAGTCTTTTCTCTGGAATCATTTAGTATATGCAGAGAAAAATCCTTTAGTCTCCTATCTGGAGGGTTTATCTCTAGCTTCTAACATTCCGGAAGCAAGGCAAGAGAAAGGGACTGTGTCTTTCCCTTGTCTCTGCTGTGTCTGGTGTACTCTCATCCATAGCCACTCCTGTTCAGTTTTTCTGGGGAGTAAACCTACTGTGTTCTGGGTCAGGTATGTGTGGGAAGTCACTTGGCTGCTTTTGAAGTGTGGGGGTTAGGGGACTACTCTGTACAGACATGTAACAATTGTCCAGTTTTTAGTTCCATACCTCAGTCCAGTCTTCTGTGGTTAATGACACATTCAAATCCTGGATCTCTCAGGAGTTGCGAAGGGCAAATCAGTTCGTTCTCATTGGCGTCCCCTCTGCGTGCATTTGTGTTATACCTTCTGTCTGCTAGGTCAGTTCCCATTCTTCCTTTGTTACCTCTTTAACAAAAATTTACTTTAAAAGTTTATTGGAATATCTTGTCCATTAAGGTTTTCTCTCCTATTCTTTTTGTCTTTGTGGATTTATATGTCTTTTTTTTTCCTTTCT
>NW_006788818.1:385449-398628 GCF_000442215.2 Lipotes vexillifer | reverse complement strand
TAGGGAAGGAGAGGAGGTCATTTTTAGAGTTGATCTGCCATGTTTAATTAGAAATCTTTCCTTTAGATGGTATCCATTTGGTTCCATAGGAAAGATGACAATGCACTGATAGTCCAACAGAACAAGGAATGTTTATAACTATGGTTGTACTTTTATTTTATTTTATTTTTTCTGGTCAGCAGAGGAAGCCATGAGGAAGGTATTCACTGATCAAAATTTCAGTTTTTTTTTAATGTAGATTTTTAACTTCAGAATTCTGATTTTTCTCTTCACACAGTCTAGGAATAATTGATAACAAACTGGAAAGAATCCAGGTTTTGGACTCAGAACCTTGAGGTTGAATCCTGGTTTTGCTGCTTAATAGTTACATGGCCATGAACAAGTTAATTTCCCTGAATCTTAGCATCCTCCTCTATGAAGTTAGGGTAAAATCTGTGCCCCATTTTTTTCACAGGATGATTATAAGGACTAGGTGAGATAATGGAAATAAAAATGCTTTAAGAGAATACGAGGGAGTGAGGATTTAATGATTCACTTTTATTTTCCTACCTAATTCATAAGAAGATGTGGAGAGGGTAGGGGTTGGGCTGGTTGATCGCTGCTAGGTAGAAAGTACGGAAAGTACATCCTCAGAAGGGTGTGAGTTTCTCTCAACCTGGTTAATGAGCTAATGTGTTTCTCTTGTGGTCCTCACTCCTCTTCCCCACCTTTGCTCAAATGCTGATTCCAGGCCTTCTGTTAGAAAGCCTGACTGAATATGTGATTCAAGCAGATACAGTTGTCCCAGCAACAGGAGCCTATCCTGCCAGTGTCATGGTTACTCTCCCCCACTTTTTCCCCCCAGATGCTGCTGCAGATTGCTGATGATTTTATTGAGAGTGTGGTGACAGCAGCGTGCCAGCTTGCTCGGCATCGCAAGTCCAGCACCCTGGAGGTGAAAGATGTCCAGCTGCATCTAGGTATGTGGTCTCGTTTCTCCCTGAGGTATCCACAGTATTGCTCCTCCAGGAACCTTCATGCCGGGATCAGACTTCTGGGCTCTGGGATTTATGTATTCATGCCATAGTAGCATTAAACAGGAAAGAGAAATCCATGCATGGTAGGGGGAATGAACCCTGGCATTGGGTGTGCCACTTTCTAACTGTACCACCTCATCCTTCCTACTTACTTTCTCTTAGAGCTGGTTTCCTCATTTGTATAGCGGGGATCATAATACCCTCCTTATAGGGTCGTTGTGAGGATTATGGGTTATGTTCGTAAAGTGACTGGAAGTAAGAGCTTAGTAAATGTAGCTATTATATCTCTACCATACATATAATGGTATTTTCCTTCCAGTTTTTAGCTTATTGATGTATTTTTCTCAAGAACATTATATCCATAATGTACATATAATTTTGTATTCTGCTGTTCTACTTAATAGACACTAAATTTGAGCTTGGGTTTTTCTGGGAGATACTCATCTAACATTGATAATTGTAATCACTTGGAAATGAATAAGCTACCCCCCTGCATTGGTTGCAGTGTGATCAAAAGAAAGGCGACAGTCTGTGACTACAAAGACAGTCAGGCCAAGGGAATGAGGCAGAAGATATTAAGGGACTGAGTGCAGATCAGCCCATGGCTGAAAGGCTTCCTTCCCAGTGTCTGGGAGATACTGCTCCGGGAGGCGCTGGTAGTGGAGGTGGAATAACTAACACACTTCTGGTTAACATTGCTGATATTAATAGCAAAAGACAGCCATTTCAATTATTTATTATTGTGTAAAAAACATGGCTTAAAACAGTAACAGTTGTTCATTTTGTTCATGGGCCTGGGGGTGGACTGGGCTTAGCTGGGCAGCTTTGCTAAGGATCTCTCATGTGATTGAAGTCAGGTGGTGGCTGGGGTTGAGAGTGTTTTTTTTTTTTTGTGGTACGCGGGCCTCTCACTGTTGTGGCCTCTTCTGCTGCGGAGCACAGGCTCCAGACGCGCAGGCTCAGCGGCCACGGCTCACGGGTCCAGCCGCTCTGCAGCATGTAGGATCTTCCCGGACCGGGGCATGAACCCATGTCCCCTGCATCGGCAGGTGGACTCTCAACCACTGCGCCACCAGGGAAGCCCCTGAGAGTGTTTTGAAGGAAGGCATATTAGTCTCCTAGGGCTGCTGTAACGGTACCACAAACTAGATAGCTTAAAGCAGCACAGACTGGGGGCTTCCCTGGTGGTGCAGTGGTTGAGAATCCGCCTGCCATTGGTGGGGACGTGGGTTCGATCCCTGGTCCAGGAAGATCCCACATGCCACGAAGCAACTAAACCCGCGTGCCACAACTACTGAGCCCGCATGCCACAACTACTGAAACCCATGCGCCTAGAACCTGTGCTCCGCAACAAGAGAAACCACTGCAATGATGAAGCCCATGCGCCGCAACGAAGAGTAGTCCCCGCTCACGGCAACTAGAGAAAGCCTGTGTGCAGCAACGAAGACCTAATGCAGCCAAAAAAAATTAATTAATTAATTAATTAAAATAAAAAACCAAGAAAACAAAAACACAGATTTATTCTCTTAGTTCTGGAAGCCAGAAGAACAGGGCTAAGCTCTCTCCAGTGCCTCTGTTGAAGAATCCTCCCTTGCTGCTTCCTAGCTTCTGGTGGTGGCAGCAATCCTTGGCATTCTCTGGCTTGTAGCTGCATCGCTCCAGCCCCTGTCTCGGTCTTCATGTGGGCTTCTGCCCTGTGTGTCTGTGTCACTTCTCACGGGACACCAGTCATGCTGTATTAAGGGCCTACCCTCCTCCAGTATGATCTCATCTTAACTACTTATGTCTGCCAACAGCCCTATTTCCAGTACATTCTGAAGTACTGGGGGTTAGGACTTCCATACACCTTTCTGGAGGACACAGTTTAACCTGTAACAGAGCTTCATCATGTCCACGTCTGATGCCTGGGCTGGAACACTCAAAAAGCAGGGACTCCACAAGTCTCTGTCTGTCTGTCTCTGTGGTTTCTCTACCTGGTCTCCTCATATGCAGTCCCAGGATAGCTGGATTTCTGCATGGCAGCTGCGGGCTCCCAGAACAAGTGTCCCATAACCATTTGGCAGAAACAGCATGACCTTTGGTAACTCAGTCTCTGAAGTCACACAGCATTACTTCTGCTGAATCCTGTTCTTTGAGGCAATCACAAAGACCTGTCCAGGTTCAAGAGGAGGGAATACAGACTCCACTTCTTGATGACAGACATGTTTTAAAACCACCATACCACAAATGCATAGAGACAAAAAGTAGAATGGTAGTTACCAGGAACTAGGAGGATGGGGGAATGGGCGTTACTGTTTAATGTGTACAGAGTTTTGGTTTGGATTGATGAAGTTTTAGAGATGGATAGTGGTAATGGTTGTGTGAATGTGCTTAATGCCACTGAACTGTACACTTAAAAATGGTTAAAATGTAAATTTTATGTATATTTTACCATACCAAAACAAAAATCCCACAGCAGATTATATTACCTTCAAAGTTTAACATTCCTGTTTTTTAAAAAAAATTAATTAATTAATTAAATTATTTTTGGCTGTGTTGGGTCTTCGTTTCTGTGCGAGGGCTTTCTCTAGTTGTGGCGAACGGGGGCCACTCTTCATCGCGGTGCGCGGGCCTCTCATTGTCGTGGCCTCTCTTGCTGCGGAGCACAGGCTCCGGACGCGCAGGCTCAGCGGCCATGGCTCACGGGCCCAGCCGCTCCGCGGTATGTGGGATCCTCCCAGACCGGGGCACGAACCCGCGTCCCCTGCATTGGCAGGCGGACTCTCAACCACTGCACCACCAGGGAAGCCCTAAAAATATTCTGTATTTTAGTTGTTGAAAATAAAATTGGAATATCAGTTTCTTAATTAAGGGTAAGAATTATCACAGGCATGGGTACTCTGCATGACCAGAATAGCTTCTGTAGTGGGCCTAATGGAACCTGAATCATAATCAGAAGGTTGTTTGGAGGCCCAGGATCAGGGTTTGGGGAATTAGGGAACCTGGTGTTAACCATCTAGGCCTGCTGCCCACAACTTCCCTGCCCCGCGCCCAGCAAGGTTAAGCTTGCCAGCGAGGCTGTAAACTCTTGATGGCTCTCTTCTGGATGGGCTGGGATGGGCACTGCCAGTGTTTGCTTCTGACCCAGCTATTTTCTATGCTTGAATAGTTGAATAACCTCCCCTTCTGATTGACATGGTCTTTCTTTATTTCTGTGTGGTTTTTTTTACATTAAGCATATTTATTTGTAGAGTATATATTCATACTAGTTCATTATTTTTAGGTTTAATTGAATGTAAATGTTCAGGGTTACTAAACTGATTAACTTATGTATCTCCTAACCTATTTTACTTGAATATGTGTTCAATATGTGTGTGTGTGTATATATATATATATATATATATATTTTGCATTTCCACAATGTATATATATTTTTAATAACATTTCTTTTTAAAAAATATTTATTCATTTATTTGTCTGTGCCGGGTCTTAGTTGCAGCGTGCGATATCTTTTTGTTGCGGCATGCAGGCTCTGAGTTGTGGCATGCGGGATCTAGTTCCCTGACCAGGGATTGAACCCAGGCACCCTGCATTGGGAGTGCGGAGTCTTAACCGCTGGACTACTAGGGAAGTACCCACGATATATTTTAATCAGAATCTATTATAAACATGTATATGTAAATACACACATATTACACATACACATATGTTACCATATATATTACCATAAATGCTATACAGTGCATGAATATTTATATCGTGATTACACCTGACATATGTTCCATTTGATTTGTCTGAAGTGAAGATCATTTGATTACTTTTCATGGTACAGAATTACTGAGTCAATTATGCACGTAATGTTTCCTTGCAAGAATGTATCTTCAGTATATTCAATATGTGTATTTTTGAGACAGGATCTTTCTTCATAAATGTGAAAGTTAAATGAGATAATGAACATAGAATGCTTCGCACAATGCTGCTTTGTCCCAGCCATTTTATTACACATTTTATTCACTAAATGTTGTTGCTATTCTATTAATATTATATAAAATATAAATACAGTTAACCCTTGAACAACACGAGTTTGAACTGCACACGGTCCACTTATTGGTGATTTTTTTCAGTAGGAAATTCTGCAGTACTACCTAATCCACAGTTGGTTAAATCTGTGAATATGGAGGAACTGCATTTATGGAGGAACAGCATGGTTGGAGGGCTGACTATAAGTTATACGCAGATTTTCAAGTGCAGGGAGGGTTGGCGCCCCTGACCCCTGCCTTGTTCAAAGGTCAACTGTACACACTTATTTAAATATATAGTTACACGTACTTACATGTTTGCATTCATGCCTGGTAGCTACTCTCTTTAAAGTGACTTTGCATATCCATATCCTGATCCCCTTTGTGTTGATTGTAAAGCGTAATTCCCAGAGAATAGTCTTAGTGTCACTTTCAAGTACTGACAACAAATTATTAGCAGAAAGTTTCATTTTTATTTTCAAAGCAACATTGGAAGAGAGCTGTATATAAAATTATTCTAGAACCAACCATGAATCATTCATTCACACAATATTTACTATGCATTAGACACAAAGTATAACTATAAAACCACTAATATTCAATTTGATTTTAAGTAAGTGTCTGTCTGGGGCAAATCAAATTTGCAAAACAAATGTTTTCAGTGCTCTAGGGGAGCATGATAAAGGAGTCCCCATGTAACTCCTTTTGAGTAGAGATTTATTCCCTAAATAATCTTGTGTAAGTATAATTTTTTTTTTTATATTGGATGTACTTAAAGTGCAGTACACTTTTATTTTTTTTTGGGCTTCGTTGTTGTGTATGGGCTTTCTCTAGTTGTGGCAAGTGAGGGCTACTCTTCGTTGCGGTGCGCAGGCTTCTCATTACGGTGGCTTCTCTTGTTGCTGTGCACGAGCTCTAGGCGCGCGGGCTTCAGTAGTTGTGGCATGTGGGCTCAGTAGTTGAGGCTCGTGGGCTCTAGAGCGCAGGCTCAGTAGTTGTGGCGTGTGGGCTTAGTTGCTCCGCAGCATGTGGGATCTTCCCGGACCAGGGCTCGAACCCGTGTCCCCTGCATTTGCAGGTGGATTCTTAACCACTGTGCCACTAGGGAAGTCCAGGACACTTTTATATGTGGATTTAGGGGGCCATGTGGCTATGCCAGTTACTGAAAAAGTGGAAAAACCAAATCTCTGCCCTCTGATAACTTGTAGTGACAGTCTTACAGGGATGGTCATATCCAGTGGCACAAGGACATGGAGCTGTGGCGTGGACATACCTGTCTGTATCTGTATCTCTATGTATTTATCCCAGGCTCTGGGATTGCATTATGCCATTGAAGCCTCTCAACCATCCTATCAGGTGGTTATTTCTGTTGTTACTACCATGTAAAAGGTGAAGAAACTGAGACCAACGTCATATTGCTCCACAGTGAAGCAGCAGAACTGGGGCTTGGCTCTTAACTCCGGATTGCAAAGAATGCCTTTCTCTTCCTACTCCTTTCAGTTTGAGAGGGGTTACCTTGAGCATAGGGGTAAGACAGAAGAAACAAATAACTTTTTATTGAAGAAACAAATAACTTTCCTTTCCTGAAGAGCTGCATGGAAACCTTAGGGCTCCACACTCAAAGTTTTGACTCATTTACCTCTTATTTCTTGCAAGAAGGTCAAATAGTGTCCTTTAAAACCTTGGAGACACCATATGTGATTCCCCCATTTGTGTCCCATAGAGCCCCTCTGCAGAGTTACTGTTAATTAGTACAGTTGATTGCCCAGATTAGTCCTCCCTGACCCTTGTCTGAGGGTCACGCTGCACCTTGACACTGCCTTCCTGGTCCCCTTATCTGTGTGTGGGCTTCTTCCTTACAGAACGCCAGTGGAACATGTGGATCCCAGGGTTTGGCTCTGAAGAAATACGACCCTACAAAAAAGCCTGCACCACAGAAGCTCACAAACAGGTGAGAAGGCTTCAGAGTCTCGGGCCAGCCACAGCTGATCCCTTGAGCTGTGTCTCAGAGAGAATGCACACAGCTACCATCACTGTGGTTGTCATTTCCTCCAAATGTCAGAGAGGGCAAGAGGCAGCAGGGCTGTACGGGAGATCAGCCAGAATTTTCCTAGGTGCTTTTTTGTTCCCATATGGGGTCTCAGTTTTTCCTCTCAACTCTAATGGGTGCCACTTAAAGCTGTTGATTATAGGTTTTTCTAACCTGTATGGAACTCGCCCCCTCCACATCTCTTTAAAGAAATCTTCCTTCATTGTTGCTGATTTGAACATTATCTAGGGCCCTCCGACTAGAGGGCAGTTTAAGGAAAGCAGAAATATGCTGTACTTGTGCTAGGAGGTAGCACCCAGGCTTCTCTGCCAGGCGTCTGGCCTCTGCCCCAGCTTAACCTTTGTTCTCCGTCCCTCTTACTGCAGAACTGAGGGGTCAGTAAGAGAACCTGTCTCCACTTCTACTGGGGAACAAGCTGTCCCAGTCATTGGGCAGTCTCATAGCAGTGTTGGCCTCCGTTTGACAAGTCTTAATTTAACTGGCTACTCGGATTCGAAAAGTGGGCTTTTTCCAAGCTTGATGGCCACAGTCGGGCAGTTCTGGCTGAGTGTACCTCGCTTTTCCATAGCTTGGGATCTCTGGAGCTTACAGAGCTCATAGAGGAAGCCCTACAAGGAGACCGCCAATAGCCAGAATCGAAGGACTGCAATGTTGTTCAGAAGGAAGTCCCTCCAGGCAGTAGATGGTCATTTGGCTCTGCTCTCAAATTATCCACTTTTCAGCCCTATTTATTTATTTATCAATCAACCAATATCATAATGTTCAAACAATCTCTTAGTTAAAAAGGGTGAGCAAAGCAAGTCATTAATTTGGCCAGTGGCTGGTAATAGTAAGATTTGAAACTCATGATCTGAATGTGTCCCTGATGGGTTATGGTGGAAATTGTTAGGGTCAGTTTCCTTCATTGCAGGCTATCAAGTGAGGAATGTCAGCTCCCTTTACGTGTTGGCAGCAGGCTCAAAACAGAGCCCTCTTCCTTATTATTTCCATCATCAGAGAAGGAGATTAGGGGAAGGGGGTAAGCCTAGAAAGCACATGTTTTGATGGCCTGTCCCTTAAATCCCCAAAAGGCAGGAGCTGTCACCTTCTGCTTTTAACTGTTTTTGCCATCCTGCTAGTATAGGGCTTTTGGGGTCTTTTGGTCAATGAAATGGGTCCACTGGCCTGTGGAAACTTGTGTTAGGGCCCCGCAGACTGTGCTTTAGTTAGAGGAACTGCTGAGCTTCCCTGTGCCTGTAGGTTCCTGAGGAGTCCAGCCTGTGGTGTAGACCATGCTACCTGGTAGCCACACGTGGATGTCCTGGAAAGTTCCTGACTCTAACCTGTGTAATTGCTTATTTCTCTCTCCTTTCAGAGAATGGCATTGATCCGGAAAACAACCAAGAAATAACACACGGAAAGGTCAGGGAATGGACAACAATGTATTTGGAGATACTTGAGCTGAGACCTCAGCCATCTCATCCTTGGATTTTTTTTTTTAATGCTTTACAGAGAAGCATATATTTTTTATTAACAGTGCAGCAATATCTATAATGACTGAGAAGATCTGCCAAAAGAATAAAGCCTCCTACCCCAACTTCCGGTCCCTTTTTCCTGCCATCTCAAAGAGGAGCAGTGTATCTTCCAGAGAAGATTTTATTTGTGGTTTATTATATAAGTGATTGAATTGGGGAAAAGCATTATGGTCTTGTCTGGTGAGAGAGTATTAGCAGGATTTGTAGAGGTTTTTGTTTTCTTCTCCCTCCCCCTTTTCCCTGTACTTTGTAATGTCAGTGTTTATATGAATATGACTTTCATTTGCTTTTCCAGAATAAAGAAGTTATTAATTGAAAGACACAGGGTACATGGCTTACAGCCTTTGAAATGCCAGAGGAGGGTAAGCAAGGCTGGATGTAGCTCTCTAGTCAGCAGATGGCAGCACCATTATTCATTTCTGTGGTGGAGGAAAAAACCCAGGAACTTTTCCATTATTTTACTCCAAGGAAGGCCTTACCATCAGTAGGACTTTTAGTCCAGATTGTCTGCCATAAGAATTGAGCAGGGTGACCTTCTCTTATGAGCCCCAGTCTGCAGAGGCATCCTGATTTGGGGAAATCCTTTTTTGACCTGCTCTTCTGGAACTTCTGGAGTTCATCCTTGACGCTAAGAAAGGATGGCAGTAGACTTGGGGAAAGGCCTTTCTGTGCAGGTTTCTCTCTGTTCTTAGCTGTTGGTGTCCCTGATCCTAGTATTTTTACCATCGTGCAGAGGAAACCAGGCCCCTTGAGACCTCAGGGTCATGACCTTCAGTGGCACCTAGCATCATCCTGTTATGTTCCTGGCAGAGCCCTTGTGGATTGTGAGGGTTCCATGGGCTTCAGGGAGTGTAGCTATTCCACCCAGGGGCCACCAGCATGGATAATCCACCTTGCCGTGCTTTGGGCCTCTGCCTCCTGAGGCTTGGTCTGTGGTGGGACCCTGCTTTTCACTCCCTCCCACCCTGGGTTTGGCTCCATGACCCCTCTTTTCACAGCTCTTAGATCTCTTGAGTGAGCAGCTTGAAAGCTGTGCTGATGTCACCCTTGCTTTCGGCTGAGGTCTCAACGTCGTGAGCGCCCCAAGAGGCAGCCAGCTTCTCCCCTCCCCCTGGCATCACCTCTCCCTCAACCACCAGGTCACTCTTGTGGCCTACCACCAGGAAGAAGATATTGGAGGGTTTTGCTTTCTCCAGAACCTCCCGATGCCGCTGGGGGACGCTCTCAAAGGATGTTCTGTTGGTGATTACCAAGCCGCAAAAGGCCTTCTGCCAAGTTCCTGCAGTAGGAGCGAGTCATTGGCCTTGGCAGCCAGGAAGGAATCCAGAATTAGTTTTGAATCCTCCACTGAGGACAGAAGGGGACAGGGGAATCAGGGCAGTTTAATGGAAAGAGCTAGGTAGAGTCAAAAGACCTCAATTCTTGATCAGCTGCGTGACAGGTGAATGGCTTCATCCAGCTAGTCGTCTTGTCCTATATGTATACTGAGAGGCTTGTTCATTCAGCGAGTATTTATAAGCTCTGCCCCTGCCCATGCCAGGCATGGCCTGCAATGATGAATGAAAACAGGGAGCGACCTGCCACTGAGTGAAAGGAAAACTGCTTCCATGACCAGGGCTGCAAAGAAGAGACTCCCAGGGCTGGGGAGGGCGTCTGAGCAGTAGAGCTGTAATTTGAGGAACCCAGGGGAAGGTGTGGGGATCACTTTCAAGGAGAGAGAGCTGCACGTATGCCAGCCCCAATGCCGTGTGATGTGGCAAGACGGGCCAGGTCCTGCAGTGTCTTTCGTAGGCCCCAGCAAAGAGTGGCCTTTACCCAAAAGTAGCAGGAGCCATTGAAGGATTTTAAGCAGAAGCATGATTGGTCAGGTTGATGTTTTGAAAAGCTCACTCTGGCCAGACAGTGGAGGGGGAAGAGAGGGCATTTGTGGAAGCAGAGGTTCCTGAGAAGGTTGTTGCCTGGACTGAGGTATTTGTGACGAAATGGAGAGAAGGGGGAAATCTGACAGCTGTTTACTGGAGGTGGGGGTACTGGAGAGTGGGATGTCACCCGGTGATTTGTGGGGAGTCTTCTGACTCGGTGCCTGGGGCAGCTCAGCCCCTCACCCTGGGCACGATGCCCTCTATCTTGCTAAATAACCAGGCCCACCTGATTCCCGGAGCCCAGCACAGTCTGAGCACACGTAGGACTTAATACATGCTGAGGAGCTCAAGGGGTGGCAGGGCTGGTGAATTCGTGCGCTCCAGTGCTGGGAGGGTCTTGGTAAGAGTGCTTATAAAGTGCCATGTTTTATGCTAAGCACCTTCTGTGGATAAGCTTGTTTTCCCAACAGACCTGAAGAAACAAGTGTTTGTCAAGCACTTTGTTTGCAATATCTCATTTAATCCCATTTTCCAATGAGGAAACTAAAATTTAGAGTTTAAGTAATTTACTCAAGATCACACAGGTAGGACTTCCCTGGTGGCGCAGTGGTTAAGAATCCGCCTGCCGACCAGGCAGGCGGATTCTTCCCTGTTCGAGCCCTGGTCCGGGAAGATCCCACATGCCGTGGAGCAACTAAGCCCGTGCGCCACAACTACTGAGCCCACGTGCCACAACTATTGAAGCCTGCACACCTAGAGCCTGTGCTCTGCGACAAGAGAGGCCACCGCAATGAGAAGCTCGCACACCGCAACAAAGAGTAGGCCCCACTCGCCATAACTAGAGAAAGCACGCACGCAGCAATGAAGACCCAACACAGCCAAAAATAAATAAATAAATAAATTTTAAAAGAAGATCACACAGGTAGTAGTGATGGTGCTGAGATTTCAACCAAGTCCCTCTAACTCCAGAACCTGCACTCTTAACTGTGCTCTAAACTATCTCACCAAGTCCTGTGGGGACAGAGGTGGGAGTGACAGCACATGCAAAGGTCCGGAGGTGTAAAGAAGTCACTGCATCACTGTGGCTAAAGCACAAGGTGCCACATGAGGAGAGAATGGCCGGAGATGAGCAGAGTAAGCTTGGGGGTGGACAGCCCTCAGGCCTAGTGATGGGGTCCAGTGCTCATGCTTTGGAGGCCGCCATGTGTGTGTCTTGCGGGGGGCGGGGGTACATAGTGTGGGAGGCCCAGCAGGCTGGCTCTGGGCTTCCCACCTCTCTTCAGCCTGAGCAATCTCTCTTTTAATTGTGGAGGATTTCAGGGCTGTGAGAAAGATCCCATCTGACGAGAAGATTCTGACACTAAAAGCAGGCATATAAACAAAAAGTTTGAAAACCACTGCACAGGTAATGGGGAGCCAGTAAAATTTTAGACGGATTATATCCATCTAAAATGTGATTATATCTACATGTTAAAAACCTTGCTCTGGCTGCCAGTGGAATTGGAAGCAGGCAGGAGGGGGGCCAGCCAAGAAGTTGGCTGCAGTTAATTTGGACTAAAGGTAAAGGAATAAGGCTTGAGGTTTTCCTGAGAAAGAATGAACCAAAAGGCAGGTGTAGGAGGTGGTCACAAAAACGGAGGTGAGTTTTGAGGACACAGAAGAAGCCATCTGGGATGAGGAAGCCATCCTGGAGAGGGCCCCTCTTGCATGAGGTGAAGCAGGGAGGAGGAGGACAGAGCTGGATTAAGCTCTCACAGTTCCCTATAGTTAGGAAAGGCCCCCAGAGTCACCCAGTGTAGCCTCTTATTTTAGAGGTAAGGATATCGAGGTCTGGAGAGATCATGTGGCCTGCCCGTGGTCACAGGGTAGGCCAGGACTCAGACCTGTGCTCTTGGTCCAGAGTTCATCTTTGTCATGGCCACCAACACCCCTTCTCTTCCTGATGGGTGGGCTCTCCCCCTCAGGGGTGGGTGGTGACCTTTCCTGGCCAGCTGGACCCCCAGGCTCTGCCTCCATGAAGGCACCGCCACTGCCTGGGCAACGCCCTCGACAAAGATGCCCTCCACGTAGTGTCTCAACAAGGATGGTTTGTCCGCATTTGGGCCTCCTAGGAGGAGGATGTGGAACTGGTACTGGCAGAGAGGATCCATGGGGTACAGGAGACCAGCCAGGAGGAGAAGCGAGCCCAGAACCGAAGCATGAACCACGTGGTCTGGGGCTGGCTCAGACTTGCAGTGAGAGACGTAGAGCCAGAACCCAAAGGCAATCAGGGGCTTTTGGGTCTAGGCTCCCCAGGATAAGCCCAGACCCAGGCTTAGTGAAGCCTCCGGGACAGAGTGCCATTTGAAACCACCATGCAGAACTGAGTCCCTTCAGGACAGAAGCAGGACTTCCCCAAAATAGAGGCCCTGGTCCTATACCGATCCTGAGAAGTCCCCAGGTGTAGCTCAAAAGACCGTGGGCGGCAGACCACAGCCCCCATATGCGAGGATGTCCTTCCTTCTCTCTGCTGGCCTGAGTCCCAGCCCTAGGTCTGTACCTACAGGAGGGAGGGCTGTGCAGTGTGAGGCTTGCCTCTCCCAAAGCTGGAACTCCCATGGGACATGTCCCAGCCAGGGGCCCTGGAGAAATCCTCCCACACCTGTCAACCACAGACCGAGCACCAGTTCCCCCTCCAGGGCCAGGATCCTAAGAATAACATTCATAAAGAGAAGGGAGAGTAAAATAAGACTGGCCATT